>NC_140069.1:123575066-123737566 GCF_964194135.1 Talpa europaea
AGTAATGCTACTAACTTTCTATATTTATCTGGTCAAAAAGGAGTCAGTGTTAAAAATGTAAAATGATAGGCATGATATGGACGTTTTATATTGGGCCAGTGGGGGGAAGGCCTTGGATTACTGTGTTCAAATGACTCATGTAGACACAAATGAACTCTATGTTATTAGTGAATTTTGGTTTAGTGAATGGACCATTCTCATCTTCAGGAAATTATGCATCTAGTTTCTAGATGCATCCTCAACTTTCCAGTGTTCTCTAGTAGATATGTGCTATAAAATCATTATTAAACAATGATTAATAATTCTAAGAAATCAAGTTCAGTGATCCCCATTTGGGCTCCAGATGTTAAAAGAATATCTCCATCTGCTTTTTTACAAAGGAACAGAAACAAAAAAATAAGAAATTAGAAATTAATATTAATGTAAAATATTTACTTATTTGTTGTCTCTATATAATGCTTGAACCCTTCTAAATTCAGATTTTTTTGGCTCCTGTTTTTTATAGTTCACTGATGATTTTAGTGTATTTCTGACCCTACACCTTTTAATATATGTGTGAGAGAAATTTAGCTGATGCACCATCTGTGTACTTAGTAGTAAATATAACATACTTAAAGAAAATCCAAAATATGAAGAAATAAGGAATAGATACATAAATGCAACTTGAAATAACTGATAGTCATACTTTATTACCTTTTTTAACTATATGTGAACATATTATAAATAATGCAAATATACATTAAAATTGAATATGTGTTAGTTTCTAATTTGAAACAAATACAAGCAATTAATGTTTAAAATGACGTTTACAAAAGCGTTGCCAAATTGTGCTCTCCAGCATTGAGGGGCATGGCATACTTTATATTGAACTAAAAAGTGCTGTGAGGAGAGTTCTGTGGGACTGTATCATGTTTCAGTGATATGATTTCAGTGGAAAATACATATCACTGACTTTTTTCATCATATATGTCTGTTGTCTCATGCCAACAATTTTACTATAATTTATAAGTGCACATATTAACTTCACACTTTTCTGCAGTTGATAAACAGTAGCAAAGGTAAATTATTGTTCAAAATCACTACAGATTACTTCAAATATAACAGCTGAGGTGTTATTTTAACATATTTTTTCATTTCATTTCAAATCTTACTAATGTGGGATAGTTACTTTTATGTATTATATTAAAAAATTAAAGCAGAAGCCATGAAATACAAAATCTTTCTTGATAAATTTAGCTGATTACCATTACAAAAGAATTACAAATTTTCCTAATTTTTCAAAAATGCCTATTTCTCATTTATTAAAATGTGCTAATATATTAATAATAGATAAATAATTTTTCATAAATTTTACCTACATATTGCACCTGCATTGTAAGTCTAAATTTTCCTGTGTGATTTTGATACTGAATATATTTATTCCTTATTTGTGTAAAGAGATAATGGACACTAGGGTAAAATAAAGACAATTTATGGTAAAAATATGACAGAGAGACTTTTATTTTATAATTTTCCTTTTCTTATAATAGTACCACCTCTAATGTTAAAGGGAAAAAAAATAAACCATATAAAATAGCTTCTTGAAAGAATCTCATATTTAACTGGTAATGCCAAAATTTAATGCCTTCTGCAAACAGATATATGCTGTCCCACAGATTTTATGAAAGTGTCTTGGAGTGATTTTCTGATGTACATATTCCATTCTTAGAAATTAATTGTAATGTTACTACAAATAAAATAGATCATTCCAGACAATGAAAACATGTATTAGAAGAAAAAAGCTTTCTGCTGCCTTTGGAAATTTCACATGGCCCATGGACAGTCTTCTTTTCTTTCTAAGTACAGTGTCCAAAAATGTTCCACCTCATTGGTAAAACTCTGCCTTATAAATGAATAAACACGCTTATAATGGTCTCCTAAGAAAAGTTGTCTTAAGTTGAGTTATCAGTATAGAATTTGGAAATCTGTATCTGTTCTTTCAGTAGGTTTGATGACTATAATTCAATCACCTTACACTCTTTATTAAAAAAAAGTTAAAGAAATTATTTTCCCAGTTTTCAATATTGAAGATACTAATGTAATGATGGTAGATGTGCTATGAGAGCTCAGAGAAGAGGAGGACACAGTTGCTGCAACTGTTTCCTTGTTATCAGGGGACATTTGGGAAGGACATTTTAATTGGATCATGAAGACAGATGATCAGTGGGTAGAGAAAGATGGGGAAAGGAATTCTAGAAGAAAAAAAGAGGTACACTGTGAAAATAAGGTGTAAATAGAGAAGTGAGTATTGAGGACTTTCAACATTTTGACTCACCTCATGCAGCTACAAGGGAGATTAATTGGAGTTGAGGTTGGAATGGTAGGTAGACATGATGTACATTCTGGAGAACTTCTGTTATGCCCAAAACTTTTTGCTTTTGTTCTTAAGTGTTGTTAGCCTTTAAAGTTTTTGTTGCTGTTATTATTCAGTTAGAAACAAAAGGGCAGATTTGTATTTCAGAAAGACAACATTATCACATTGTGGCCTAGGTGTGAGTAGCTCAGAGAATAGAAGAAAATAAATATAAGATGTAGAGTGAATAATACTTGAATTGAGTAGGGGTATGAAGCATTGGTAGGAACTGGAAAACAAGACTGAGATTTTTAAAAGTAATGATGAGAATCAAACTGCCTCAGTTTATTACTCATCATTAGCTATGTAGGTCTTGGGTTAATCACTTAACCTAAGATTTCTTTATGAAATAGAGATAAAAGTAACTAATAGGGTTTAAATTTTTTTATTGATGTAACATTGGTTTATAACAGCATGTATGATTAAAAGGCAGAGTTTTGTACCTTTTCAGATATACATCATTTTAAAATACTTAACGCATTTATTTAATTCAACAAATATGTATTGAGTAGCCTTTAGGTATTTGGCACTTTTACAGTGATACAATATTGATCAAAATTCATATGATTCTTAAACTCAAGAAAGTTATGTTCTATTAGGGGATATAAACACCAATCATACCACAAACATGGAAGTAAAATTGTGGCTGTGACAGGTATTTCAAAGGACATATGAATGTTACATTGGGAGTGTAAAATAGTGATAGTGATGGTAGTGAGGTGTTTAAGGATGTATTGAAGATTTGAATAATAAGTAGAAGTTAACAGATAAAAATAGCAGTTGAGAAGACATTTCTGTAGTATGTTATAAAATGAGCATATACCTCAAGAGTAGCCAGTAATTCAAAATACATATTCATTAGTTTCATTAACTTTAGCTTATCATTAAATTTCCTATACCCATATAGCAAGAAGTGATAGATTAGTAGGACTATTTCTACAACTAGTCCTTACATTTAGACTGATATTTGGGGAAAGAAATTGTTCACTTTATTGACTTTTTTAAAAAATATTTATTTATTTTTATGCACACAAGAGCTGGGGTACAGGCCAGATATACGGGAGGGTGAGAGGATCCACCAGAGACAGGGGGGGAACAGAACAAGCAGATTGACTGAAATACACTGCTGAGGGGAGCAGCAGGCGAGACAGGAGAGGTCTGCCTCGCCATGTGGATTGCTCCCTGGCTGGCCGAGGATCAAACTCGTGCTGCAGAGGCTGCAAATTGCTTCATAGTGCAGTGCTTAATCCCCTGCACCACCAGGGAGGCCCTATTGACCTTTTTGATTCAGCATTATCTCTCATGTGATATTCACTGTGGACTGATGTATCTTATTGTGGTTGCTTTTTAGTATTAATTGAAACACTGTATTTTAATAGAAGTAGTTTGTATATCATTCAAATGTATCTTTGTTTTCATCTAAATTTTGTGTTATTATGACATGCAGAATATGGTGTTAAAGTATACCTTTGTAACTTTTAGGAATATTTGTGTTATTAAAGCAGCAGGCATTCCCCAATATCTACCAGTTTTATGTGGAGAAAGGAATTTTGATGAACATTACATTTTTTAATAGTTTACTATTCTGGGAGCATTATCTGTCCTCATTTGTTAAGAAACCACTTCTGCAACAACTTATTGATGTCCCTTCCAACAGGCATCCTGTGTAATACAGGAATAAGAATAGACCCTATTTCACAGGACTATTGTGAAAATTAAAGTAAATTTTATAGATTAGGAGAGTGTCATACATATGGTAAATTAGTTGTAAGAATTATTATCAGGTAATAAAATCACTTTCTTTATATTGCCCTGCAAAGTCAAATGTGCAAGCACCCCAGTCAAACTGCCTGAAGGAAGAAAATGAGGATCCTTAACATCTAAGTCCCATGTCCGCATAAGCCTATAGACCACATGCCAAGACCTGTTTTGGTTGAGTCTTTGCCATTGTATAGTATTCTCTATCTGTGCAATCCAATTCAGTAGTTATTGAGCACCTGGAAATGGCTATTCTGAACTAACATGTGCTGTCATTGTAAAATACACATCAGATTTGGAAGACTCAATACAAAAGGGATAAATTACACTAATAATATTTATTAAAATCATTTTGGAATGTATTGGGTTAAATAGAACATTATTAAAATCAATTTCACGTGTTTCTTTTTACCTTTTGTAAATGGTTACCACAACCTTTAGAATTACATATGCCATTCATATTACATTTCTGTTGGACATCCTTAGTCTCTAAGGCCCTAGAATGAGTTTTAAGGCACTGTAGTTTCAGTGCGTCTAGTTGTTTTGGCTCTTACAGAAATTTATGTAAAACCTCCCAACCTCCAACCAAGCCTGAAAGATGGCCCCATAATTAAAATGCTCTTTTTTTTCCCTTTTCCTTATGTCTCTTACTATGTAAAAGGAGGGCCTCTTGAAAAGTACTCCTGTACCTTACTCATCAGGTGCTAGTGCTGCTTTTTAATAATGCAGCGTATGTTAGGAGGTGTCTTGAGTTTTTAAACTGTGATTTTCTAAATTTAGAGAGAGGGAAAACATATGCCTTTATTTGAAGCTATATCATCCATTGGATAAGCTCAAATGGAAATATTTAATTTGTGAAATAATAATACATTCAATATTACAAGCTAGTTTTGAAGTGGAATAAAAGAATGAGAAATGAAGTGAATATGTGGATATTTTGTTGGTCAAGATAGCATCAATATGTAGAATTCTACTCTAATCATTTAGCTCATTTCAAAGACAGTTGTGGTAATAATTTGAATTTAATAAATGCACACACAAAAATAAATGTCTTAAAGGCACATCTTTATCTTTAATCAAAAAATGAATTCAGATATTGTGCAGCCATAATTCTGGTCTCAGACGCCCAATATGAAATATAATACTTAACCATCAGAAATGCTCCCTTTGTAGCCAATCCCTACCCATTAACTCCCAGAGCATTAGAGTAACAAATGCAGCTTTACTTTAAAACACAGAAATAGGAATCTAGAGAAATCACACAGTGGATCAGATAAGAAACAGAAGTAGATGTTCATTCAACCTGAAGAGGGGGTATTGCTTGATTTCTCTTTTTTAAGGTAAAAATATCTGTGATGTGAATATGTAATTATTTCAGTAAATTAGCACCTTTGAAAAGGGCAAAACTCATAAATAATTTAGTCTGTTATTTGTGTATGAAGTTATGTGAATTAGGGATTCATACTCTGATCTGTTAATAAAATTTTCCTGTAAAATCAGTTTGTTTTTCTATACTTCAGTTTTCCCACATGAAAATTAGTAAGTTCGATTAGATATTCTCTGTCATCTTCAGTATTCTAAAATTTCATGATTCTAATGTGTTGGATGTGCTGTGGTAAATATTTCAGTTTTATTGTGTTAACTAAGGCATGTTGGATAATTTTTCCTGAGGCTCAGTTTTCTCATTTTTAAAGCAGCTACACTATATTTTGGAAATTAGAACTGCATACAAATGTTTTTCACATTCAGAGGCCTCCAGTTAATTTATCATTAAGTCCAATTATTTGTGAAAAAAAATCACCAATGACATAGTCATGATATTCAAAATTAGAAGTGAAAATTATAGCACGATAAATACTGTTTTGTGGTGTTGGCTTTATAGATTATCTTTGCTTTAAAATGTCCAGTAAAGTTGTTGTTTTCATAGTAAATAGATCCTCTTGCCATCATCCTTAAAAACCTATCTTTGGGCTTCCCTGGTGGCGCAACAGTTGAGTGCTGGGTTGTGAAGTTGCCCGCAGCCTCTGCAGCACTGGTTCAATCCCCGGCTGCCCCCCGGCCATCGGAGGAGGGTCCCACATGGCGCACAGACCTCTCCTGCTGCCTGCTGCTCCCCTCAGCAGTGTACTTCAGTCCTTCTGTCTGCTCTGCTCCCCGCTCTGGCTCTGGTGAATTCTCTCACCCTCTCCCACTTCCGACTGTACCCAGTGCTTGTATAAATAAATTTAAATAAATAAGTAAATGAGTAAATAAATCTTTAAAAAAAACCTATCTTCAAGTAGTTATAATTAGGAAATTCACGTTTATATATCTTTCAGCAGTTTATAGGGAAATCTTTTTTTATAGGGAAATCTTAAAACATTAATAAAATATGATGTTAATACCAAAATTCCTATTATAGGTCTGACTATGAAAGGTCAGCTAGACTGTAAGCTGTTTGAAGCCAGTACTCCTGCAAATATCATTTACCTTAGCATTTTTTTTAAAGATTTATTTATTTATACAAGCACTGGGTACAGTCAGAAGCGTGAGAGGGTAAGCGAATTCACCAGAGCCAGAGCAGGGAGCAGAACAGGCAGACTGATGAAGTACACTGTTGAGGGGAGCAGCGGGCAGCAGGAGAGGTCTTCACGCCATGTGGGACCCTCACCGGTGGCGGGGGATCAAACCACTGCTGCAGAGGCTGCGGGCAGCTTCGAAACCCAGCGCTCAACTGCTGTGCCACCTGGGAGGCCCCTACCTTAGCGTTCTTAACAGAACTAGTGTCATGACAAATGCAAGTGATCAGTGGTCACCCTTTGTATAGTAGATGTTAAAAACGATTGTTACATAAACATGAGAAGTTCTCTGTGCCTGATTCACTCTCAGTTCAATATTTCTGTGAAATCTAACCAAAACACAGGCAAAGGCTGAAAATGATAGAGCCTTTAATTGACTCTAGGGCTAGGAGCTGGGAAAACATGTACTGATAGACCAGTACAAGTTGAACTTCTCAGTTTTTGAAATCACACATTTATAGCACTTGGCGATAAAGGCTCATACTTTGTGTTCTGCTAAACTCCTCTCCACCATGTTGATAATTACTCCTCCTCAATATTGTCTCTGCCCTTTCTTTGTCACTGGTACAACTTGTACACTGGTATATGAATTATTTTACTTAAAGAATTACTGTGGGGCTTCTCCTGGTGGCGGAGCAATTGAGTGCTGGGTTGCGAAGCTGCCCGCAGCCTCTGTAGCGCCGGTTCGGTCCCTGGCTGCCAGGCGAGGGTCCCACATGGCGCGCAGACCTCTCCTGCTGCCTGCTGCTCCCCTCAGCAGTGTATTTCGTCAGTCTGCCTGTTCTGCTCCCCGCTCTGGCTCTGGTGAATTCTCTCACCTCCAGCTCTTCTGACAGTACCCAGTGTTTGTATAAATAAATAAATCTTAAAAAAAAAAAAAAGAATTACTGCAATTTAGTGTAACCTTACAACTCATGACTACTCTAGGTTGCATCAAATCATCCTTTAAATAATTGCATGTACAATTTCTATACAGAGAACAAATATTCAAAGTATAATTTAACTAGTAAATTATATATATATTGTTAATGTTGCTGATATCATGTATTTCAGATCCCCTACAACTATTACTTTTGTAATCAAGAAAACACTTTTAAAATAATCAGTTTAATGTATATAGTTAACAAGCACTGCACAATTACAGTTATTTTTTAAAATTCTACAAAATAAAGATAAAAAACTATGTTAATAATGGTGATTTCTGGATAACAATTTTTTCTTCAACATTTTTGAACTTCTGCTATTACCATGTATTCTTTATTTTAGAGAAACTTCCACATATTTTAAAAGAATAAAATGTGTATTTCTCTATAAGCTCAATTAGCACTTAGAAAACAGACTTCCATTTTTTTGGAGCCAGTGGCTTTTTTTTTTTCCTATTCAGCTACACAATTAATATAAAAGCTCTTTTAGCTCATTCAAAAGTATAAGAATTGCTAAAATTTATACCTCATACATTTCTATAGCTATGAAAATCCCACCAACGGCATCTTTGGCAATCAAATATTATTTAGCTGACACTGCTGTACTTTGGATTATCTATGTACTTGTTAACTAAGACAAGCCTTTGGCATTTCTTAGAACTATTTGAAGAACTGAAGAAGCTTATTAAGAAAATGAGTTTGTGCGTTTTTACTCTCTGTAAATAACATGAGATATGCTGCAGGCATCAAGCCTTAAAAGTGTTATGATGACCCTTTTCTAAACAAGACATAAATTTGCCTTCAACAGTATGTAACTTAGGATCAATTCCAACTTCACAATTCATTTCCTTTTATGTCTGTTTTTAGTGTGTTGTGTTTCTAATTGAGTGTTCAAATTTTTATTTTATTTAAAATCAAAGAATGTAGACGAAAAATCTGAGCTGTTTTAAAGCCAAAACTATGCTTTATGTCCTTCTTTGTACCTTATCAACTAGTTTCTACTCTATAGTCTTCTAAAATGACAGAAAAGTTGTGGATTATGTAGGTTAAGATAATAACAAAATAAAACCTCACTTAGCCATTTAAATTTTGTTGAAAATTTAATAAAACAATATTCACAGTTTTTTTTTAAGATTTATTTATTTTTATATATGAGCTGGGGTACAGGCCAGAGGCACGGGAGGGTAAAAGGATTCACCAGAGACAGAATGGGGAGCAGAACAGGCAGACTGACTGAAATACACTGCTGAGGGGAGCAGCGGGCAAGTCAGGAGAGGCCTGCTGCCCCATGTGGGATTTTTGCGGGCTAACTGGGATCAAACCCACACTGCAGAGGCTGCAGACAGCTTCACAGCGCGGCGCTCAACCTGCTGCTCCACCGGGGAGGCCTAATATTCACAGTTGTCAGTTTATACTTTACAATTTTATGTAATGTTATACAAAATTACAATGGCTTATTTTACTGTAGTACTGTTGTTCTTAATGCTTACATATATATTGTTTTCTGTGTTTACTAATATTCAAGAACTTTAAGACATTGTTTTCAGAAACACAATTTAATGATTTATTTATTAAATAAAGAGTGGGGGTGTAGTCCTGAGGTGCTGGGGAGGAGGGTGTGAGAGGATTCATCAGAGAGAGAATGGGGAGCAGAACAGGCAGATGGACTGAATTACACTGCTGAAAGGAGCAGTGTGTGAGACAGATGAAGTCTACTGCGCCATGTGAGTTAGCTTCCTGGCTGGGGATTGACCTTGTGCTGCAGTGACTGGAGATAGCTTGATAGTGCCGAGACTTAACTCCTTACTCCACCAGGGAGGTCCCACAATTGAAGTGCATAGTGCTCCATAAAGATATTAAGAAGGTTTTTTCCATCCTACTTTTCGGAACAGAACGGCAGACTGACGAAATACATTGCTGAGGGGAGCAGCGGGCGAAACAGGAGAGGTCTGCCATGCCATGTGGGTATCTCCCTGGCCAGGCGGGAATCAAACCCATGCTGCAGAGGCTGCAGACTGCAGCCTGCAGGCTGCAGCTTCACAGCCTGTTAATTTTGATTTTTAATTTATTACAATTACTTTTTTTCTCCGGATCCCTTATTTGTTTCCTCTATATTCCTCCTATAAATGATACCACCTGATATTTTTCTTTTTCTTTCACTGAGCATAATCCTTTCCATCTTTATCTGTGTTGCTATGAATGGCATGAGTTTAACCTTTTTTATTGCTGAGTAATATTCCATTGTGTATATATACCACATCTTCTTGATCCAGTCATCTAGTTTTGGGCATCTGGCTTGGTTCCATATCTTACCAATTGTAAAAAGTGCTGCAATAAATAAAGGGATACAGGTGTCCTTTGAATTAATGTTTTTGTGTCCTTTGGGGGGTGGATTCCTAGGAGTGGATCATATGATAGCTGGATCATATGGAAGCTCCATTTTTAGTAGTTTGAGGAACCTCCGCACAGCTTTCCATAGTGGTTGGACCGGTTTGCATTCTCACCAGCAGTGTAGGAGAGTTCCTTTTTCTTGCCAACATTCGTTGTTGCTAGTTTTTTAAATATGTGCCATTCTCACTGGTACCTCATTGTGGTTTTGATTTGCATTTCTCTGATTATAAGAGATGTTGAACATTGCTTCATATGCCTGTTGGCCATTTGCATTTCCTCTTTGGAGAAGTGTCTTTTAGTTCTCCTGCCCATTTTTTGACTGGATTGTTTCCATTGTTTTTGTAGAGTCTCATCAGATCTTTGTACATCTTTGTGACTAGTCCTCTATCAGTAGCATTGTGTGCAAAAATCTTCTCCCAATCAGTGGGATGCCTCTTTGTTTGGTTAATGTCATTTTTTCTGTACAGAAGTAGCTCTTTAATTTGATGTAGTCCCAACTGTTCATCTTTTCCTTCACTATCTTTGCTTTAGGTGATCTGTCTTTACAGAGGTTACTGCTTACTCATCTTTTAAATCTGAGATTCAGACTCATTTTAGGGAGGTCCTGGCATGCCTCGGACCCCTAAAAGCACCCAATTAGGGTACATTACTTCTTTTTTAATGTTCAATTCATGTGATTGTTCACATCCCTTTACTCTGGTAAGAAGCATTTCACCAAATCTTATTATAGGGTTTTCCATATAGTAGATGCCCAATTTATTTTGTTGCATGCAAATGAATAAATACATCTGAAAGCAAGAATGAAAGTTTTAAGTGATATCTAGCAAATAAAAAAAAGTTAAAGTATTTTAATCTCGAGATATTGCATAAATGTATTTGATTTGTTTACTGTAACATAGATTACTTAATAGGCATGCTCATTGCAGTATTCGTGTGTGTATATGTGTGTGATGAACTTAGAGGGGGGAAATGCCTTCAAAACCTATCATTGGTAATTTTATGATTTGTATCTTAGTCATAAGTGTTGTGGTATGGTATAAGAGCTAAGAAAAACAGTTTTGGGCAAATGGAATAGTAAAGAATGTAAAGAAAATCAAATTCTAATTTTTTAAAAATAACTCCTGATAGTAATAAAAACCAAACGGATTTCTTGCAAATCTGGTAAATAAAGATGGGTTTTGAAGCTTGCAGTTTTTATCTCCCTTGATTCATGAGATAATTTTCAAAGCTGAGTTATAAGCTTTAGTTTATATTGTTCCTAAGGCACAGGCAGACTCATACAATAGCTGCACTTCAACTGTCACTACAAAATAGTAAATGTAATAAAATTATATTTAAATAATGTTAAAAATCAAATTTAAATGGGGGAAATGAAATTTAAAGTTTAAGTTAATACCTTTTTCAGATCATCCTGATGTTGTCCTTTCCTGCTAGCCCCATTGTGGTGCAGCCAGCCATTTCTTGTTAATATTTGGTAGCGCAGTAGTACAACCATAGAAGAATATGTGATTATTTGGCCTTTCTTCTCTCTAGATAAGACACAGTCATCTTAAAATCAGCTTTAAACAAGGTCACATATGATATATGTCATTTGTGAGGATAAATTTGGCATTTGATTACTACCAACCTATAAATTCTTGCCTTTTTTTATTTATAGCACACAGACTGGACTGTTAAACTTTCTGAAGCAAAATAGATACTGGTTTTGTAAGTTGAGGAGAAATAACTGAAATGAAACATTTTAATAGGTGTTTATTTTAAAATAAAAATGCACAGTGAAAATGTTAATATATAAATAGAAAGGTTAGCAGTCTCATCAAATATTTTGCTTTCTTTAACCTTTCAAGCCCTGTTTTCCTCATCTCTAAAATCTAAACCACAGAATTGGTTGGAAACCAAATGAATTATATACAAAGGATATAGAACAGTGACTTACAGTACCATTAAAGACTATATATGTGCTAGCAATCATTGTTGTATTTACATTATTTTAAAATATATTTAGGGAATTTAAGACATATCAACGTTAAGTATGACTTATAGTAAAAAAGATATAAAAATTACATCTATTTGTTTTAAAGTTGAAAATCAAAATGTTTTATTTTCCATAAATGTAAACTTTTACTTAATCATTATACTGAAATGTAGTTAAGAAACCGTATAAAGCATGTTTGTACCTGCTTCTCTCTTCCTCCCCCAAACATGTTCCTAATAACATTTTTTTCCTGCAAAATGCATGATTTTTAGTGCTTACAAGTGCTAGATGTTGTATACATCTGATATGTGGACTGGCTATTTTGTAAACTTGAGCTCATACTCTGTGAAGAGAGATTTCCCTTCAGTCTTCATTTATTACCACTTCTGATCTTTTTTGAATAGTAACTTGTGTATTCATCAGTTTGGCTGGCTTACAATATAGTTTTAGTCCCTGCTCTGCCAGTGATCTAAGCAATTCATTTCAGCTTCCTCATTAGCTTACCTCTTATGTGTCTATCAGTGTATTCAGTTTTAGTAGACACCACCAAATTTATATATATATATATGTATATATATGGATAAATATACATATATATGTATATATGTATGTGTATATATGTGTGTGTATATATGTATATTTATATATATATGCATTTGTATTTTACTGCCTGATACAAGTAAATCATATATAGAGAGATCTAGATCTAGAGAAATAGAAATTATCACTTTTCATTTTGCTAAAAATTCTTTACCTTGCAAATAAATCTATGTTAAGCAAATCTACTTGTTCATTAAAAATGCATTTCATTTTATATACATCATCCAGGTATATGTTTATGTTTTGAATCATTAATTATCCTGAAATTAAACATGAAACTACTTTGTTTGATTCCAGAAATATTAAATTTTAGATAATTACAAATGTTGAGAGTTAAATTATTATTTGATAAAGTATCACTAAACTTTGTAAACAAACATTAGCTTTGAAACTGAATGCCATTAGGTTAATATACCTATGCAGATTTTTGATATACATAACCTGTAACATATTTATGTCTTCACTGACTGTAGTTTTCTTTAAAAATTAAGACAAACTTGGCTTAGTCAGGGAAGCTTTAAGCTACTTGGTGAAGAGGATTTGTTCTTTCAACACATGAAAATTATAAATGTATCAGAAACAATATGATAGTGATGAACTTATCGTATCATCTTAATATTAAGAGTTTTCTGGGTTTTAAAACAAGTAAGAACAGGTCCAAATTAAAGTCTGTAACAATATGAGTATATCATTTCTCCTCTTTCTGCTCAAGCAGCATTGTGGTGTTCTTTGGAAATTTTTTATTAATCTTTGAAAATGACAGGTGTCAAGGGTCTTTTGTGATGCACATTCAGAAAAGTTTCAGTCAAGAGGTCATTTTACTGTGATATGTTAGTCAGTAGCCCTGTCTCTTGTGGAATTTGCCTTATTTGAAGTGTTTCCAAAGCAAGATATTTTCTGTACTGCATATCAGTTAAATAATGTTTTGGAGAACAGCTTTACATGGAATGAAAAGCTAAGAGAATTTTTTATGACTGGAGAAAAACCTTTGCTCCTTTTGAATACAAGGAAACTCCTCAAAGTACAGAAGGGATACATAGCTTAACAGAAAACATGTATTCAGGGGTCATATTAAATAATCAAAATGTATATTTATGAATCTTTAATATTTTGTCATTATTAACTTAGTTCATTTAAAATTCAAGATTAAATTGTTCAGAATTTTTTTTTTAAGATTTATTTATCTATTTATACAAGCACTGGGCACAGTCAGAAGCGCGGGAGGGTGAGAGAATTCACCAGAGCCAGAGCGGGGAACAGAACAGGCAGAGTAATGAAATACACTGCTGAGGGGAGCAGCGGGCAGCAGGAGAGGTCTGCGTGCCATGTGGGACCCTCGCCGGCGGCCAGGGAATGAACTGCTGCAGAGGATGCCGGCAGCCTCGCAACCCAGTGCTCAACCGCTTCGCCACTGGGGAGACCCAAATTGTTCAGAACTTTTAAGGTACAAGCACCTTAGTATACAGTTACTTTGTAAATGAGAGAAATTTATTCTTAAACAAAATTTTGTATTTTTAAAATGTTTAAAATATCTGAGATGTCTCCAGGTTTGTTTTATAGTCATCAACTAACATATTTTGTTTCTACATGTCATCAAAATATGAGATTAAGTAAAAAACAGAAAATATTGATAACCACAAATCACCTATTTTCTCAACGGAACCGTGGAGTAGTTTAACACTTGCTCTTTGAAGTCATATTGTGCTGTCAGGGAAATAACATACTTTGAAATGACCTCTTGGCACCTGTATATTTTCATGAAAATCTAGATCTAGAAACTTGGTGAGAAGAAAGCAAATGTATTAGCTTTAAGTGGACTGATTTGGGTTTGAGTTTTACCTTCACCAGTTATCAGCTGTTGACCTTAGACTAGTGATCCTCAAATTGCTTTTTGATGGAGTACAATAGCATCTACTCTATGAGGATTGTATAAACAAATACACAATGCCCAATACTCAAGCATACATTAAATGGTTGCACCTCTTCTTATCCTCATCACCAAGAAAAGAAGTTCCACCCTCTCATCTTTCCTTCACTTACTTATCCATTCATTTTCTCTAGCTTTAGTATATAGGAATTAGCAAAATAGTAACAGTGCTTAGCCTCTTTGAGTTTATAACCCAGTGAGGGAGAAGGTATATCATGTAGTTAGTACAGTCTTTTGTTCATGATACCTGCTTAATTCCTAAATAGAAATAGGAATTACAAGTTGCTGTCAGTGCTCTAGGAAAAACAATGAAGTGTTTTTGAGAAAGCAATGCAGAGAGCATCTATTTTAACTAAGAAAATGACATTTAAGGTAAAACAGAAAGATGATTAGGTGCTAAGTAGCACCAAAATGGTAACATGAGGGTGTATTTGGGGGCATTCAAGAGTTCAGTTTGGACATGAAATGTTTCTGTAAAATTCAAATGACATTTAAATAGTTTATCATATAAGTAATAATTAGAACATAGTCATCTGAACTAACCAGTTTTTTCCCTTAAAAAACTTGAACTCTAATTTGTTACAAAAACTCTTAACCTTAGTGCTGGCTACAGATTCAAATGATGGCTATAAACTTGTAATTGATTTGTAGTGGTATATCTAGGTTACACCTGATTTTTTCTGTGCAGAATAATATGTAAATGTTATTAAAATAATATTAAAATGTAGTCACCAGTATTCTGCCCTCCATATTTCTCTTCTGTAAACTAAAATTTGAATTTCTTAAACTTTATCCTTAGCTTTCTAATCCATAAAAACTTCACTTGTCACTGGTTCATCTTTATAGTCTAAATTAAAATATACATATATAGTGGTCCTTTTTAGAAATATAGTTCTCAGGCAAATATTGTGCCCTATAAGGATTTCATTATTACAAATCATAGTAGATGGAATATTTCTTGATACTGATATTTGGAATTTTTTCTATATATGCAACAATCAAGGTAAAATTTTAATACCATTTTGTCATATTAAAATGCAAATAAGATTGCTTTTGTTTCTTCACCAAAATTAGCCTTTCAGACATAATATTTTTTAAATTTTTCCTTAAATATGATATTGGCAATGAGCTTTTTCTTTCAGAAACTAGCAGTAAGGCTTTTTAGGTTCACAATGGGCCACTTATTCAAACCACTGGTACACTGTGTTAGTCATGTGCCACTTAAGAATAATCTTATTGGCAAGACTGTTAAATCAAATTAAATAAAAGGACTTGCACACATCTGGTTATATTTTGTTTTGTGATCATGGGACCTTTGCAAACACCATTTCTCTGTCGTAGAAGAACGTTATATTAGTTTGCTTCATAAAAGACCTAACAGTATAACTCATGTTACTTTACGAGAGATTTGAAAATTGATTGATTTGCTTGATCTAGTCCAGTGACTTCTATTTGAAAATGAAGCTTACTTTCAAATCTGTAGCAGCAACTATTTGAGAACATCAGTTAAATATTAGATGAAACCCGCTTCCTAAACTTTCACAATAAAGACATTTTTCCTCTCTCACATTTTTGAAAGATATAGTTGAAGGCAAAGGTGTATATCAAAATGTCATCTAACAAATCTTAGAGGAGAAATCCTATACTGTCAAAAAATTACCAAGGATGTAAGAAAAGGTACTTCATTAAAAAAATAAATTTTAGGGCCTCCCTGGTGGCGCAGCGGTTGAGCGCTAGGTTGCGAAGCTGCCTGCGGCCTCTGCATGCCGGTTCCATCCCCAGCTGTTCCCCGGCTGCTCCCCGGCCACCAGAGGAGGGTCCTACATGGCGTGCAGACCTCTCCTGCCACCCGCTGCTCCCCTCAGCAGTGTACTTCGGTCCTTCTGCCTGCTCTGCTCCCTGCTCTGGCTCTGGTGAATTCTCTCACCCTCCCACGCTCCCACGCTTCTGACTGTACCCAGTGCATGTACAAACAATCAAACAAACAAACAAACAAATAAATAAATAAAACATGCCTCTGTTAAATAAATAAATAAATAAATAAATTTTAAAAATTAAAAAGAAATAAGATACCATCTAAGTGTTCTATAAAAAGTGGCATTCTTGCTGTCTGAACATATAGAGCTTTTAAAAGTAATCCTTAATTAATACCCTTGAAATTTCTGCTTGGTTTTCACACTGTAACTGGTAGTAGGGGCATGTTGGTTGTCTGATTATTTATTTATTTATTTTTGGTAATGTGTTAAAAGCCTCTCCCTTATTCTCAAATCTAAGTGACTTATGTTTGTCTTTGCTTACAATAATTCTTGAGGTATTTAAACTGTTTAATAAACACATTGATTTTTTAAAATACTTGTCTATTTATTAACTATAAATATTGAGCTTCTGTCACCTTCAGAACTCTCTGAAATAGTTCCTCTTGGGGAATTTGAGGTCTGGCCAAGCAGAAGTACACATCAGGGATTTTAACTAAGGCCAATACACAGGAACTGTAACTTTGAATATGAAACTATGTTGGTAATCATCTAAGTTCTTATGAATTTCATATAAATTAAGAGATTTCCATTTTGTTGAAAGCTTCGTCAGTGATATAATGGGTGAGAACCAGGACCATTACTTCAGAAATAGGCTTGGGTTTAAATCTATCTCATTCATCCGGTGGTTAAATTGCATCTAAAGTCCTCTTATTTTTTTGTTTACTATCAGTAAAGTATGGATGTTATCCTCTTATTTACTAAAGCAGTGTATGAAGACTATTGGACTTAAATCCAGTATACTGTAGGGGTTTAGGAATTACGTTTTTCCACACCAACTTCTTTCTATTATATATTGCCACTCTTCCTCAAAATCAAAAATTCAGAAATAGGTTTTATGCATTTCTTCAGCAAACATTGATTGAAAACTTTCTGGGTGGCAAGACCTTTGCCAGAGTCCAGAGATTTAAATTTGAGTAATCTGGTTTTTTTACTTTTCCTGGGACATTGATAACTGGTGAGTATCTTGTCCCTTGTTTTCTTTGGGAGCATTCCTTTCCAGTTTTCATTTTGTCTCAGACTATTCTTCATTTCTTTGTGGGAATCTCTCCCTTTCCTTTATTTCATGTTGGCGTTTTCTTAATGCTACTTCCTCTTCCTACTCTTCCATGTATTCCATGATCTAGCACTAGGTAACCTCAACTTTATTAATAACTCTTACCTTACTCGGACTTTCCTTGGAGTTTCAGATGCATATATCTACTCTCCAGGAAAAACTTCACTAAGATATTCCCTAGGATTTTAAGCTTCATGAGCCCCCGAACTGAATTAATTAAAAACTCTTGCTATCCTAAATCTGTTTCTCCTTACCTAGATAACCATTATCTTAACTTATGGCAGTGGTGTCCAATCAACAAAGTAAATTTTTTTATGGAAGAAACACCTTTTAGACTTTTATTACCCTGCTCTCTACATCACCTACAACTTGCCCTTTAGGTAGTTTCAGTATATCTCTGAATCATCCTATTATACTCATAATTGCCTCATTGCCCTCACTTTTGCTACTGGCCTCCTCCCAGTCTTACCCATAATTCAATTTCTGTACTGATTCAAGGTGATGATATAACAAAATCTGACCTATCACTCTTTGTCTTAAAAACTTAACAGTTTCCCATTGTTTAGTGATAAATGAATAGTATTTCCCTCAGTACATAACACACTCCATGTCTCTCCATGTCTGCCTGTGTCTTTCGTCTGCAAAATAACTTAAAATTTGCATTCCATTAATAATGGATATATAGAGGGAGGGAGAGGCGGGGAAAGGAAGGACTAGAGTCAAAATGGGGGAAGGGTGCAATTGTATGGGGACTATAACCAAAATGAAAATGCATACATTGTGCAAAGATGAAAAAAGATGTAAGAATTGGGCCTCCCTAGTGGCGCAGCTGTTGAGCGCTGGGTTGCGAAGCTGCCCGCGGCCTCTGCAGCACCAGTTCGATCCCCGGCTGCTCCCCGGCCACCAGAGGAGGGTCCCACATGGCGCGCAGACCTCTCCTGCCGCCCGCTGCTCCCCTCAGCAGTGTACTTCGGTCCTTCTGCCTGTTCTGCTCCCCGCTCTGGCTCTGGTGAATTCTCTCACCTTCTGACTGTACCCAGTGCTTGTATGTATGTATGTATAAATCAATCAATCAATCAATCAATCAATAAATCTTTAAAAAAATGTAAGAATTATATAAAATAAAATATTTAAATTTAAAAAATAATGGATATATATTTTGTTACATACACCTTGCCATTTTGTGTTCTTTACATGCTCTGCTTTATGCCTAAAATACGCATCTAGCTAAGATCTAGATCAGCTTTACTGATGGCCCTATACTTTTTCTTACCCCATCTAAATTTATACTATTCCCTCTGGTAATATATTGAATATGTTTTGTAATTGCACTTACTACCTCTATTGAAATTATCTCTTCACCCCACTAGAATGGGGGATGAGGTATGGGGAAGAAGTTAGGGAAAAAAATGATAAATATAGGGGAATGATGCTAGATCACAAAGAGATGTCAATGGTATAGTATGAAGCCATGCAACATGACAAAATGTGCAGTTTCAAAAATTAATCACAGCACTGTGTTGTAATTAGGCCGAATTTTTATTGAAAATTCAACTCTATATCTTGGCTTAGTTTTCTTGGATATTTTACCACAAAATTTTCAACTTTAGTATTCTTATCTTTCAAATTGGTAGTATTAATACTTTTTCCCAAGAATTATCATGATGTTTAAAAAAAGAAAGTATAAAAGTAGGTTACTTGAGTCTAACACATTGCATTTTAATGCATATTCAATTTTTTCTACTTATATAGTCTCCCTTAAATAATTTTGATATGTGTCAATTTTCCATTTTATTGTAATTTATTTTAAGGAAATTAACATGTGGTATTAACTGTTGAAACAACATAAATTAGAAGTGGCTGAAACAGTTTTTTATATGAAATTTTCATTTCTTCAAAATTTATCATAATATTTCTTAAAAAGTAAAGTTCACTACTCTTAAAAATTCATGAATTGATTTATAGAAAATTTATATATTTATATGAAATAAAAATAAAGTGTTATGAATCTAATTTTTTAAGTTTAAATTTATGGATTAAGACCCCACATAGGGCCTCCCTGGTGGCGCAGGTGGTTGAGCCACGCATTGTAAAGCTGTCCGCAGCCTCTGCAGCGTGGGTTCGATCCCGGCCGGCCAGTGAGAATCCCACATGGAGAGACAGACCTCTCCTGTCTCAACCCACTGCTCCCCTCAGCAGTGTATTTCATCAGTCTGCCTGTTCTGTTGCCCACTCTGCCTCTGGTGAATCCTCTCACCCTCCCGCGCATCTGGCCTGTACCCCAGTTCTTATATAAAATAAATAAATCTTTAAAAAATAAAAAAGACCCCACATAATCTCAATATTCTACAAGTAAAAAGAGCTTTATGAGTATATAGTTTAAAAAAATTAACAATTTATTTCCCTGATTAAAACAAAATCATAACATCTTATTCTGAATAGCATCCTTTTCTCAATTTCTCCCATTCGGTCTTTTTTATTAAAGGAATCTTTACTTAGGAAAGTCATATTTCCTAAATAAACTCATACGCCTAAATAATTTATTTATTTTTAAAAATCTTAAGTCTTAGTCCTGTTTTTGTAGCATTAGATATAATCATAATAAAAATTTATTGAATTTCTATTGAATTTTCAATATAAATTCAGCCTAATTACAACACACTGCATGTGGTTAATTTTTGAAACTGCACATTTTATCATGTTGCATGGCTTCATACTATGCCATTGAAATCTCTTTGTGATCTTCTCATTTCATGTTACTGGAAAGATGACACTTGTACAAGGCAAGTGAATTCTATTCTCTATTTCCAAAATTATATTGAGAAACAAAAATTAGAAAATATTTAAAAATAGAGCAAGTAACCCCTATGTTTATAGCAGCACTATTTACAATAGCTAAGCTTTGGAAACAACCCAAATGCCCAAAAATAGATGACTGGATCAAGAAGATGTGGTACATATACACCATGGAATATTACTCAGCATTCAAAATAGATAAACACATGCAATTTGCAGCAACATGGATGGAGCTGGAAGGGATCATGCTCAGCGACATAAGCCAGAAAGAAAAAGAAAAATACCGGATGGTCTCACTCATAGCAGGAATCTAGAAAACTTAAATAAGGGACCAGGAAAAAGAATAACTGTAAGAAAGAAAATATCAAAATTGACAAACAGCTATGAACCAGAGATACTCTATGGGGAGTGGGGGGCGGGGAAAGGAGGGCTTGGGGTCAAAATAAGGGGGTTGTAATTGTATGGGGAATATAAAAATAAAATTTAAATAAAAAAGACTAATTGTTAACAACTGAAGAAAAAAATAAATTAGAATTACCTGCTTTTATAAAAAAAACAACAACAACAACAAAAAAATAGAGCAAGTAATGATAACAATACTAAAAGGCATTTAAATCAAGGAGGAAAAAGACCAAAATGAAACTCAAAGTCATTTTTCTAACTTCAGCTTAAATGACTAAATAATCTAAACTAAAACGTCTGAATTTATCATTAGCTTTGCCCTTTTGTAACATTCGGCTTCAATAACTTGATACTAAGAAAGAAATATGTTATTAATGATGCAGCAATGAAATAGGTATGTTTTATTTTAGAATTGATATAGATAACTTTATTATTTGTATTTCAATATGCTTTCTTTAGCTATCCTTGTAAAAATTTGCATAACCTTGGGTATAACCATGGTAGTATGTTATTCATGTAAGCATCAGCTCACATGAATTTCCAAGGGGTGGGATGGATAGGTAAGAAGTGGGTTGAGAACGAGTCATTGTCTAATTGTCAACAAGAACTATTTAAAGGGCCAATTTATATAGAGGTATTTTAAATATCTTTTAAAGATTTATTTATTTATACATACAAGAAATGGGGTATAGGCCAGAGTTTTGGGTGGGGAGTGGTGAGAGGACTCACCAGAGACAGAGCGGGGAAGAGAACAGGCAGATCAACGGAAATACACTGCTGAGGGGAGCAGCGGGCGAGTCAAAAGAGGTCTGCTGCACCATGTGGGTCACCTCCCTGGCCTGGGATCGAACTTGTGCTGTAGTGGCTGTGGTGAGCTTCATAGGTTACATCTTAACCCCTTGTGACAGCAGGGAGACCCCTTAAATAATTTTTGAAAACTTCTAATTGGCTACAAATGCTTAACTATGATCCTTTATCTTGATTTTTACATTAATATGCATTTTGAGAAAACTCCTTGTGTTTTCCTAAAATGTTTGACTCTTCCAAATTTCAGATACACTATTTGGAGTTTTCTATTGCTTCCCAACTGCCCTTAATAAACTTGGCAACTTAAAGCAAAAATAATTTATTTCTTAGGATTCTGTGGGTTGGGGAGAATTGTAAAGAGGTTGGCTAATTAAATCCTCTTCTCTACCTGGCACAGGCTGGGATCACTCTCGCAGTTGTTTGTGATAGTAGGCATGAGCTTCCAAAAAAACTTCAGTCATGGTTCTAACTTCTCAAGGCTCCCCGTGTGGCCTCTTCTCCCTCCTACCCCTACTACTTTTCTCTCACTCTCCCCCATCTAGCCAGAACCTCTGCTTAACATGGCAAATGGCTACTCAGAGAAGGTAAAAGCTGAAAAGTCTGAAAAGCTAGCCCCAGAACCGCTTCAGCAGCACTTATATCACTTTCTGTTGGTTATGGTAAGTCACATTTATCCTGCAGTTCAAAAGCGGAAGAAATAGATTCACCTCTTGATGGAGGAAAGTTTGCAGGCTCAGGGAATGAAAGAACCACTGGGGGCCATCTTAGGCAACTAGCTGCCTCCAAATCCTTTGTGTGTTAAAATAAAACCCGTAAGGACAATCTGCCAGTTACTCCCATTATCAAATTACAAAAAAGAAAACTGGGTGGGGGGCTGAGGTTAAAACAGGCAAATCATTTTAGAATAAAAATCAGAAATCAAAAGCCATGTTTCTTTACATCTTGTCTAGAAACTTTTGAATTTTATTTACCTTACATTATTCCCAAAAATTTAATATCATTTTATATTTCTGAATAGAAAAGATTTCAAATCATCAGTCAGTTACCCAAATTAGTTATGAGAGATTGTGGGCAGGGAGGACAATAAAAGATAGAATCAAAGAAAGAAGAGAGGGAGGAAGGAAAGGGAAAAATGCTTGCTAGTATCCTCCATTTCAACACTATAAGCAGTCGTTCATGTCTTTAGAATGATTTTGCAGCTAATTTCAAAGTATGAGTGTGTTTGGTTTTGTTGTTTGTCTCATTTTAACAGTTTAGCGATAAAGATCAAATGTATTTATTCATTAAATATTGATTGAGCTCCTGCAAAGCGCAAAATATTGTGTCAGATCCTAGGCATCCAAATAGGAGTAAGGAAGAGCCAAGGCACTTACAACGTTACTTATTTTAAGTAACTGAGTCAGATTTGCTTATTCATATTTATCCATTCTAAAGCTCCATAAACCATCACTTGAAACTGATATTTTCAGAGGTTTACAAAACATTTAAAATGTTATCACCCAGGAATTAGCCTCACTGAACTGTAATTCCTAAAATTCTGTCTTTTAAAGTTCTCTGCCTTTTTTCCAATTATCTTGTACAATGCAAATGTGTTATCTGACTCTTAAGTGAAACTGAGGTAGCCAGTTATGATACTGTGTAGTGGTAAGGCTGTTGATAACAAAACATGACACTAAGTCTTAACTTTTCACATATTACTTATGTCATCTTGGGAAAGCCATAATCTCTTGTGGCCTCAATGTCTTCATATCTCTTTAAATGAGAAGTTCAGACTAGATAATTTCCATATGCTTTGAAAAACACCAGTCTTTCATTAATTGTTAGTTCAACATTAATTGTTAAATGCCCCTTCTTTTTTTCCTCCTTCCTTAGTTTTCACGAAAGTGAAAAGAAAGCAAATGATTTGTATATATGAAATAAATCCAGTGGTAGTCAAACTGTGTCAGAGAGATAGAAAATAGCTTTTTTTTATAGCTCTAAAATATTGAGGGTGGCAGATTGGGGAAGGTGAAAGAAAGGATTTGGATATTACTTCTTCACCCTAAAAATTCTGATTTATACTCACCTACCTACCAACCATTACCATCCTCCTTCCATCAGACTCTCTTAAGAAGCAGCACTTACTTATGGGAAAGAGTCTTCTGAATGAAGTTAGTTGTGGGGGGAGAAATAAAAAGCTAAAAAACTAAAACACTCTCATTTAGAATGTGTCCTTACTAAAAGTCTGAAAACCTTCCTATTATTGCATCAGCTCTCTGCAAGTGCTGAAGTATAATCATACCTATTGTTGAGGTTTTTTTAATGGTGTTTCTTGACAATTTCATTGGCCAGAATTGGCTATACAACACAATCAAGATAGGTTTTCTTTTATTTTCAACTGGATGTTTTAAACTTTGGATTTCTCTGCCTCCATTGGGGCATACTTATATTTGGCCTCTGATAACAATCACATTTAGATTATTGTTTGATCACAATAAGAGTTTACTCTGTCAGATTTTGTGGACTTTTCCTTTTAAAGTACAGTATATTACTTAACCATGCTAAGCCTCCTTTATTTTTATATGTGACCATGGTTATGTCCTACTCATTTGTTACTTTCTCCGGTGTAATCTTCTCTCCATTTCTCTATTTTTATTTTTTGTCTGAGAGTCAAGACTATTTGTCTATACAAGTTTGTTAGTGGGCAGACTGAGGGTAAGCACACCATCCTTCTCATGTCTCTCTGCCCCACATTTTTCCTCAGTGTCTTCTCTTCCAAGTTTCTTTGCTGCTCAGCTCTGTTCTTCATTAGACAGAACATGAAACCTCCCCTTTTTCTGGAGATTGTACTTGGTAACATTTATAATGTGGGTAAAAATCAAATTTTAAGTAATTAATTTTACTGTGGTTTGTAGTATTTCTTACAAGTTGCTTTTTGTTTTGTACATCTAACTTAGGTTTGTTTTGAACATTGAAGCACCCCTATGCATTATCCTGTGACTACCATTCTTCACGGACTCCTCCCACCTTTTCCTTCTTCTTTTCTTTCTTTATATACATCCCAGATCTATTTAAAACAGTTTCTGGCCCAGAAAAGAAAAAATCACCAGCTACTCAGAGGTGATCTCTGTCTTCCCTTTGTGCATGTCAGGATTGCCTAAGAGAACAAACATTAGAAGACAGGAAAAGAATTAGTGCTGGGACACCTATTTTCAGCATAATTTATTTTTACATTTTAGTCTTTGAGCTGATATTTTCCTTTTGAGTTGAAATCAGATATACGCATTACTATTTGATTGCCATAGCTCTCTGGTATTAATATTAACTGGTTGCCAAATTCTACTAAAATGTGCTGCCTGCTATGCTAATAGACTAGGCTTTGCAGTAAATATCATGGGAATTCAGATTAACCATTATCACTGGGTCCTATGATCTGAGCATTACAATTAGTTTACGTTTATTAGTTGTCTTTTTTTTTATCAACTGATAGGAGAACAAATCAGTACATTTAATTATAACTTGCATGTACTTTGTTCAAGATGTAATATATGCATTGTTGTTAATATAATCACTTCCTAAATCAGTGACTAGCATGTGTAGAAGTTTTATGAAAGAAAGGTCTATTTTTTAAAAGCCAATTAGGGGCCTCTGTGGTGGTGCAAGGGGTTAAGCACAGCACTATGAAGCAATCCGCAGTCTCTGCAGCACAAGTTCGATCCCTGGCCGGCCAGGGAGAAACCCACATGGCAAGGCAGGCCTCTCTTGTCTCGCCCACTGCTCCCCTCAGCAGTGTATTTTAGTCAGTCTGCCTGTTCTGCTCCCCACTCTTTTCCTGGTGATCCTCTAACCCCCACATCTCTGGCCTGTACCCCAGTTCTTATATGCATAAATAAATAAATCTTAAAAAAAAGGCCAATTAGGCATAACATCACATTTTAGAGATCTATTTATCAGTGCTTTCTAATGGAATTTTCTTTTGCTCAGATTTATTTATTTATGCAACGAAGAACTGCAGTGTAGGCCAGAGATGCAGGAAGATAAGAGGATTCATCAAAGTAGAGGCAGAACAGGGGCATCTACTGTAATACACTGCTAAGGGGAGTAGTGGGCAAGACAGGAGAGGTCTGCTGCACCATATGTGAGTTAGCTCCCTGGCCAGGATTAAGCTCAGGACTGTAGGGGTGACAGTGTGATAATGCTGAGACTTAGCCCCTACCCTACCAGGGAGGCCCCCTCCTTTTTTTTTTTTTTTTTTTTTTGGCTTCCCAGTAGAACTTTGTTGATGGCAATATTCTATTCTGTGGTATCCAGCAAATCACACTAGTTACATGTGCTCTTGAGCTCTTTAAATGTGGCCAAAGCTATTGAAAAATTGGATTTTTTAATATATTTAAAATGTTTAAGGAACATACATTTAAATAGCCACATGTGGCCAGCGGCTACCATATTTAGACAGTACAGATCTAGAACATTAAAAAAAAATTGTTTAAAGTAAAAATCAAAATCAACAAGCAACTATAAACCAGAGACAAACTATGGCAGGGTGGGGGGAGGGGGAGAAGGGAGTAGGATCAAAACAAGGGGGGTAGGAATTTTATGGGGACTATAACCAAGATGAAAATGCATACATTGTGCAAAAATGAAAAATGATGTTAAAAATATTTAAAAAAATAAATATTTGGTATACAATACTTAGAATCAAAACATATGACCTACTCATTTTATTTGTACTTATTTTATGGGAAAATTTACTTCATATATATTTTTTAAGTAAACGTGGAACGAAAATACAAATCAACATATTCAATCCAATCAGTGCTAGTGACTAAGGTAGCTTTTCGAGGGGCGGGTGTTATACCTCTTTCATAATCTCTGTTAAGCCTCCCCTACAAATCAGCTCACTTCTGTGAGCTTGAACTCTAAGTGAAAATACAGTATGCATACTACAAATGTAGTTTCAATATAAATGGCCTTATGGTCAGATTAAGAAGTAAGAACAAGAAATTGATAGATCTCAATGATTAAGAAAGATAGCAATAATTTTGCTAGCCTTTATTTAGACAGTTTTTTTTTTTTTATAGAGAGCAATCGTTTCTGTACTGAAAAATGCTTAACAAACACCATTATAAAAGGAATTAGAATCCACATTCAGGAAGTGATTAATTTTTAAAAAGCTATTCCCTCCTCCCAAACCTGGCAAGAACAAATTCTATACTTCCATAAGTTGGTAAAATTTGGAAATGAAATTTATAAACTAAAATCTAGGATTTTATAGTAAATTTAGTGAGTGGAAAGCCTTTCCAAAGTGAGTGGAAAGCCTTTTCAAAGACTGGATATGGAGATTACCTACTTAAGAGGAAAGGGAGGGAGAGGAGAGAAAAAGAGACAGAGAAATGTAGGTGAGTGATTAAAGCTATGAAATTGTGACCAGAACACATTGCTAAAGGGATGTGTTGTTTACGATCATTTGCAAAGAGAAGCAGAGCTCACCAGAAGCAACCATGAAATCACAGTGAAAAACTCTTGGCAAACTAACCATATTTTCTGTTTCGACAGGGAAAAAGAAAAATGTGATAGATATCTTATAAGTAAAGCACTTGACAAGCTTTTCCAAGATGGGCCAAATAAGATGAAGAATTAGGGTGTGGATGATAATGCAGTTGGGTATTATAATTAGTTGAACATCCCATCTCAGTACTGATTAGCTGAAGGGTAGACTCTTATTTTTGTGATTAAAAAACTCTGTCTTTGGGCCCACATTTTTTTCTTTTCACCATTTTTATCAGTGACATTGATTAGTGAAGTGCAACCTCTTTTGTTTTTTTAAAATATTTATTTATTTATTTATACAAGAACCAGGGTACAGGCCAAATGCGTGGGAGGGTGAGAGGATTCATCAGAGACAGAGTGGGGAACAGAACAGGCAGACTGATGAAATACACTGCTGAGGGGAGCAGCAGGCGCAACAAGAGAGGTCTGCCATGCCATGTGGGGCCCTCGCCGGCTGGCTGGCCCGGAATGAACTGGCACTGCAGAGGCTATGGGACAGCTTCACAGACAGCACTGTGCTCAACCACCTGTACCACTACGGGAGGCCCTGCAATCTCTTTTGTATGAGACAATTCAAGAAGAATACAAATATACATGTGCTACAACATAATGGAAACTTGTTCCCTTATATCCACAAACATCTATCTCTTTTTTATTTCCTTTTTGGTTTTTACCTCTCAATGGGATTGTCTTCCTTTAAATTTCCAGTGACTTTCTGTTCATAATTTCTGCATTCACATGATTTCATTATGACTGTTTCGTACTTGCTTATATACGATCTTTCAACTGGAAAGCACACTTCTAATTGTAATGTGTCTCAGTAAATCCATAAGCATATCTTCTAAAAGTAATTATGGTTAACATTTTTAAATATAACTTCTTTCTATAAAGTTGGGGTCATACTGTATATATATTCCTTGAAAGTAATTTTTAAATTGAGATGTTACTAATATACAGTAAAATTTACCCTTCTAATTATGCAGGACTGAGTTTTGACAAATGCATGCAGTTATTTAACTACCAACATAATTCAGTCATAGAACCATTCTTTCAAACCCCAGATTGTCTGATATCCCTGTGGTTGGCCGTTCTCCAACCCCCAGCTCTGCGGAGTTTTAGAATCTTTTTATTTTCTTCTATTCTATTTGTCGTGAATGTTTGTTCTCCTGTGCCTCTTTATTCAATGATCATCTTCCATACAATTTTATTAGTTCTTTTCTATATTCTCCAAATTTCAGTAGTTAACATATACTTAAAAATAATCTACCCCCTCCCATCTATTCCACAACATATGGATACTGTGTTAAAAGATGCAGAGGTTGGGCCTCCCTGGTGGTGCAGGGGTTAAAGACAGCACTATCAAGCTATAGCTAGCCACTGCAGCACAAGTTCGATCCCCAACTGGCCAGGGAGCAACCCACATTGCTCAGCAGACCTCTCCTATCTCACCTGCTGCTCCCCTCAGCAGTGTATTTCAATAGATCTGCCTGTACTCTCCCATTCTCTCTGATGAATCCTCTCATGCCCTGCACCTCTGGCTTACACCCCAGTTCTTGTATGCATAAATAAATAAATCTTTTTTAAAAAAGGATGCAGAGGTTGATTTAGTTGTTGATATTATATGGCTGGAAACACAACTTAATCCCTTTCTTTTTAAGCTTTGTTTTTCAAGTATTTTATCAAGGATAATAAAAACATTATGCCCATTCTACCTTTCCTCACTACATTGAGTTTCATGTCTAATTAACAAATTTCAAGAGGACTCCAGGCAAATTGGGAGATAGTGACCAGGATACAGAAGACCCTATTAGAGTAACTAGTGTACTTAATATCATTCTAGGGATATACTGATGGCTGGTAAGTTAAGAGAGAGATTTGAGCTCAATGTATAGAAGAAAGTTTAACAGAATTCCAAAGAATGAGCAGGCCACCTACAGGAGTAAGGCAATCTCTGCTTTTGGTTTTCCAACAAACCAGAGTATCTGATTAATGGAGATATTTGTGAAACAGTTATAAATAGCATAAAGACTATAAAATTCTTTATAACCTAAATTGGTATTATCTATAGCAAAGGTCTAGGAAGGTGATGGTGTCATTTCAATTTCCAGCCCATGTTCTAACTTCATTTTACCTTTATATCTTCCCCTGTTTTTAATGACAAAGCCTTTTAATGGCACCTACCCTAGTGACTCTATTGGAAGAAGAGTGTACTTAGGTTTTTTCCTCATCTGTTGTAGCCCACTGCTAAACCTGAGTATGAACCATCTAAGACAGGCTGAGTTCAAAGGTTTCCAACCCTGTTCTCTTCACATGTGCTCAGTTTATGTAACTAGAATCCTTTGATAGACCCACTTCCCAAGTTATCCTGGAAATTTTTTTACCTAGTAAATTCTTAGGTTATTGTTAGTTCTCTCCTATAATTCTCACATCTGAATCTCTATTTCAGAAACTTCAGTCCCCAGAAATTCAGTTAGGTTAATGACTTGAAGATAGCTATAGCGCAGCAACATTCTAAATACAAATTCCTCTTCATTCAAGGGCTGAGAAGCCATTCAGATTTTCTGTTGCTGTCAAAACCTTATGCTACTCTATCTTTGTTTATCAAACATTATCTGAACCATTGTAAGTATTGGAAATGCATGTAACTCTGGTTTGGTTTTGTTTTTACATGTTTTTTTTTTGTTTTTGTTTTTTGTTTATTTATTTATTTAGTTTTTGCCTTCCCAACTAAAATGTCTTACATCATACCTTGAGCTTCCCTGATGCTGGTCTTAATGTAGTAGGTGGGTTTTGTCCTGGGTCCTGCTGCATTTGTAAACATCAATTATCAATGGAAAATCTTAAGATGGAACAAACACACACACACACACACACACATATATATGGTGAAGAATCATGGGTGCCTTGGTGGAGGGTGTGGTGTGGTAACATATATCTTGGATGGTATGATCATATACCCCTAAATTATATACAGTGTTGTAAACCAGCATTACCTCAATAAAAATTAAAGCAATTAAAAATGAAACTTCCACAAATTATAGTCAGATTCTTATTCCTTTCTATATAATAGGGATAGTTGCTATAGATTTCAGAAAAAAATTCAACAAAAGCAACTAAATCTTACTAAGCCTCAAGCTTAAGATTTTCTTCTTGCTTTTTCCAAGCCCAGAAGATCACAAACAGCTTGCTATTTTCTAAATAGGGCAAGGACATGTTCAAAATTGAAATTGTGATTATAACACCTGTGTATTAAGCTCTGTACTGCATGAAACTTGAGATTGTTTTTGCTAATGTTCAAAGCACAGAAAGTCTGAGTGGTAACTGTACTGCGATCAGCAAGTAGGTTCACAATAGTTAGTTCCTGGAGTTGAATTTTTTGAAATTGGCAGGTGGCTTCTCTTTTTCCATAGATTTCATTCCCCTTTTCCTGACAGTGCATGTGTTTGGTGACCTCCACTGTTTATTTGGCTTCCACATACATTCCTTAGGATTTGTTTTATGTGTGGTTTTTTGGTTGCTTATGTTTCTTGTTATACTTGGCTACTATTAGAAGGCGTAGTGGTGGTGGTCTGCTTTGGGTTGGCAGTCCAAACAAACGTGATACTCATTTTGAATATCTGGATTTGAGTTTTCATATAAAAATATAAGCACCATTTACATAAGTATATTGCTTCAATTGAATTTATTTTCTGTTCCCCACTTGTCCCTAATGACATGCCAACAAATCCAAGATTGAGCATTAGAAGGAAAGAAAAAATGAAGAGTAAAGATAAACCATTAAACCTGAAATGAAGGGTACAAAGTCCAAACATGGTTTACTCTTCACGTGTAATTTGGAGCTATCTCAGCTGAAAAGGGTTAAATATTTCATTTATACCTCTGTACCCTTCACCACCTTTCTTCTTGTTGTTTACTTGTTCTGTTATTACAGAATGGGTAATGCACCTTGGAGTATGAGGAGCATGAGAATTAAAAAAAAATAAAGAAATAAAAATTAAAAGAATCAAAGGACTTTGTGAACAAATTATATGTGCTTATTAATATTGTCATTTTTTTTTAAACAACCAACAGTAGTGTATTAGAAAGCATGACTTTGAAGTCTATCTGGAATGGCCTTTTTTAGACCCTTCCACACTTAACTTCCAGGACACTTTCATCTTCTGATATTCATATACTTCTGGCTGTTTGTTTTCTTTCTTATTTAGTGGCTCCTCTTTTTTCTGTCCATCCACTAAATGCACTCCACCCCCAGAGCACTGTCCTTACTCCATTGCTCTTTTGCAGTGCCAAACATACACAGGTGATTTTGTCCTCTCTCAAGGTTTCAGCTGCTATGTGTACATAAACCATTGACCCAAACTTAGATTCTATTTCCAAGTTGTGATCTCTACCCAAAACATCATTCTTAATTAAAGTACAGCTGTTTGTGGTATATTTTCCTTTAATGATAACAGATCCTTTAAATGGATTACTTATGGAGTTAAACATTTTTATCCTCCCCCTGTATTGCTTCTCCTCTAAAACCTGTTAAGTTCTAGAGATATAGGAGTTACCTTTGATAACTTAATTTCTCGTCTAACTGACCTTACTCTTTCAATCCAGTACCAAATTCCAAATGTGAGCTTTCATTACTTCTCTCCTGGACAATTGCTGTGGTGCCATAATGATCCCACTACTTCCATTTGGGTGCTGTTAAATTTAGGTAGGTAAGTAGGAAGCTAGGTAGGTAGGTAGGTAGGTAGGTAGGTAGGTAGGTAGGTAGGTAGATAGATAAGCAGTTATGGTCATGTTACTTCTTTGCTTAGGAAAGCCTTCAATTGTTTACTGTAACCTTCAGGATAAGCTATTTAGCATGACATTCTATACTGCTTTAATGCCACGTTACTCACCCAACCTAATGTATTCACATTCCCTGACTCAGAACTTAATCTCTCAGAATTTAATCTCCTACAATCTTGTTTAAAGTTTCCACAATACTTGCCATGGTGCCTGTCTTTACTCATGCGATCCCCTACCTGGAATACATTGTCGTTCTATTTAAATCTCATTTTTTTGTTTTTTTTTAAAGAATTCCAAGTAATTCTTCTTAACCAAATTAGGTGTCATTTTTCTTTGCTCCCACAAAAATAATTTAAGGGTTGTTTCACTGTATTAAAATTGTCATTTTATATTTCGGTGCCGCCCCCCCCCCAATGTGAGCATTTTGAAGAAGCAGGATTATTTCTCTTTAAATTCTCATCAGTTAACACAGAATCTGAAATGTGATACATGTTCATAAATATTTCACATACTTAATGAAAGACTATAGTTAATGCAGACTAAATACTTTGAAGATTTTCTCTTTGCTTCTGGATTTTGCACATAAGAGCTCTTAATAAAGTTCTTATCTACCCTCAGTGTTCACTTGGTTTCTCTAAGCACCTGAAATGATTGTTTCTCTTTGCATCTGCTTCCTTTGGCACTGTCATGCCCTGTCACCTGCTCCAATTCCACTCTGCCTCTTGGGTATTCTGACCACAGACTCAAATATTCTGAGAGTTGGACTCTGGGGAAGAAGTTGCGGAATCAGAGTCGTCCTTATGTCTTCCCCCCACCATTGTTGCCTTTATATATATAGTTGAAGCTATCTGTCAAGTTTTCAAAAGGAAAAAAAAGGTCACTATGATAGAATATACTATGTCATAATGCAGTAGGCCATGAGAATATATTATAGTGAAAGAGTAATGCTCACCAGCTGAAAAAAAGAAAGGACAAATTTTCTTTTTTGATTCAGTGCTTTCTAAATTCTCTGAGCAATGCATCCTTATTCTTTTCTCTGTGGTCACCTCAAAGCTCACTGTTGCTGACTTTCATATAATGGTGAGTTTTAGAAAGATATATAAAAACTAACATAAAAGTTTATATTTTAGTTTAGGGACATGGAATGTAGGAAATAATATCCATGACTGCAAAGTGTAATCTCCTTCTTTATCATAAAACATTAATCTCAATTTAATTTTGCAAATTGGCATGTCGATGAAATGGTGATAAAAAGGAAGCAGATGTTTTTTCCCATTAGGATGCAATGAAAATTTGCAAAATGTGTAACTGGAATACCTACAACTTTTCTTTTTTTAAAATGCTGTAATATGTTAAAGACAAATTTTTTTAGATCTAATAATTTAATGATATGTGAAGTATTAAAAGTACACAATATGGAAATGTATGTTATTAAAATAAATAATAAATTATAAAAATATATTAAAATAAGTTTTCTGTAAGACGTAAATATATATAGCACATGTATAATATAAAGCATTATAAAATAAGGTAGTATATTGCAGGAGTATAAAATAATGAAATGAATGATGTGAAAGATGTTACGATCATTACTTATCATTGATTCTTTGAGTCACTAAAACATGAAGTTATTCAAACTTTATCTGTTCTGAAAGTATATATTTAGAGTTTTGTTTTCCTTTAAGCATACTTAAAATAGTTGTCAATTTTTCTTTACTAGGCAGTATGAATTTATTACAGGTAACTTAGTTTGAAGGAGTTTCTACTTAAAATGTAGAAAATTTCTACACAACATTGAATAGAAGGATTATGTCATGAACAGCCTTACAAATGCAACAATAAAATCTTACTAACTTTTTTAAATACTAGAAACAATGACAAGATTCTTTCCCTGTTCTTGGCATGGCTTCTGTCTCTCCCTATTGCACTTGTTGTTCCAATTTGCCTTAAAATTTCTTTCTTATGCCAGAGAATCTTTATATAAGCTCTTCATCTGCTTTGAGTGCTTTCCCCCTGCCCCCCATAGTCACCCTCCCAAGTGCTCAAAAACACTTATCAGGCTATTCCCTACCTATCTTTTAGATTTTCACCTAAGTAGCTCTTCTTTGGAGCTTTTCCTCTAATGCCTTCTTGTGGCTTTAGATAGCCTATAGAATGTTTATTTCATGATACACAAGACATTTATTATCTTCCCCCAACATGCAAATGCAGTTGAACTTCTAATCCATTCTGTCTACCATACTTTTTCCCCATATTTTTATCTTCCTAAAGAGGAGAGGTCAGTATTCTCTACTGTGTTCCTGTTTTCCTTAAGTTGGACCAAATGTTGCCATCCCTGTGCATTTTGCATGCTCCTTCATCACCCTGGGTGACCTCCCATTTCCTTTCTTTGAATCGCCAAAAAAAAAAAAAAAGTTATTTTTCAAGGTTTAACTTAAATAGTGTTAATTCCTTGAAACATTTCCCTATCCCACACTCACCCTGTGCAAATTAACCACACTCTTTTTTTTTTTTTTGAATACCTATGTTTGTACTTGTTGCAGCTCTATTTTCTTTCGTCTTCTGCTGGCACCCAGTTTTAAAGCTAAAGATATTTTCTCATTCAGCACTGTATTTGTCCATGATTTCTTTTTGTTTGCTTGTTTTTTGTTTTTAAGATTTTTATTTATTTTATTTATTTTTAATTAATATTTTATTTTATATAATTCTTACATCTTTTTCTATTTTTGCACAATGTATGCATTTTCATTTTGGTTATATTCCCCATACAATTGCACCTCCCCCCTTATTTTGACCCTAGACCTTCCTCTCCCCCTCCCCACCCAGTGTGTCTCTGGTTTATAGTTGCTTGTTGATTTTGATTTTTACTTTGTATTAATTAGTCTTTTTTAAATGTTTTTATTTAAATATTTTATTTTATATAATTCTTACATCTTTTTTCATCTTTGCACAATGTATGCATTTTCATTTTGGTTATATTCCCCATACAATTGCACCCCCCCTTTTTTTGACTCTAGTCCTTTCTTTCCCCTTCCCTCCCTTCCCCCCGCCCCCCGTAGTGTGTCTCTGGTTTATAGTTGCTTGTTGATTTTGATTTTTACTTTGTATTGATTAGTCTTTTTCCTGGTCTCTTGTTTAGGTTTTCTAAATTCCTGCTATGAGTGAGACCATCCGGTATTTTTCTTTTTCTTTCTGACTTATTTCGCTGAGCATGATCCCTTCTAGCTCCATCCATGTTGCTGCAAACTGCATGTGTTTATCTTTTTGATAGCTGAGTAATATTACATTGTGTATATGTACCACATCTTCTTGATCCAGGCATCTATTTTTGGGCATTTGGGTTGTTTCCATAGCTTAGCTATTGTAAATAGTTCTGCTATAAACATAGGGATGCAGGTGCATCCCTTAGGAATTAATGATTCTGTGTCCTTTGGGTAAACACCAAATCCACTGGAATTGCTGGATCATATGGAAGCTCTATGTTTAGTAGGTCAAGAAATCTCCACACAGCTCTCCATAGTGGTTGTTGTCCATTATTTCTAATATAATATCTAATGTGAACTTTAACCAATAAAAATTGATAATTGACATTTTGATACCATTCAACATGTAAAAGACTGACTTGGTGATTGAGTACTACCTCTTTCTCTTTTTTGTCCCCAATCATATGTCACCACACTGCCTTTCAGGTCTCTTTTTCCATCCGAACGTCATCATCTGTGTCATCTAATCACACCAGTACATACCTTTATAGGTGTGTATATTTATTGATCTGATTTCTAATTTCAGAATGCCCTTGTTTAATTTTGTGATTTTCTATCAAAAACCTCACTCATTTGTATTTTGAGATGCTTGTCAATGTGAAAAATTTGATTGTTCCTTTTCATGTCTTGTTAAAATTTATTATTGCTTATCTTGTGTTCCTTCAAAAGTTGCTGGCTCCTTTCCTTTCCAACTTGTAGACTAGTTTATTGTATGTAAAATCCAGGTGCTATTGTAGTGTGATGAACAGATCTGCTTTTTTGTGTAGCCAATGACTTAATATTAGGATTTAATATTTGGGATATGATTTGCTCAAATTGTTAATGAGTAACCAGATTTACTAAGACTTGTACTCTTGGCTTGTTTATACCACATGCATGAAGTGTTAAAATACATGAAGTACCTTGAACTAATAAAGTTGATGAATGAAAAGGGAAGCTAACAAAAATGTTTTTTGTATATTTCTCATAGTGCATAACTCATATGGTATGTTTATATATAACTTAAATTTATGAAAAAAGCATATCTTTACTGACTTGTTTTATAAATTCGTTAAAATGGGAGTTTGAAATGGAAATGCATGCTATTGATAGATTAATAATTAGACTTTAACATTTATTGCTTATCAAATTTTGCTGTCATTTAAGATGAAAATATGTCAGTTACCAATAAAAATGTGTGTGTGTGTGTGTGTGTGTGTGTAGGAAGAGGAATATCATGTGCATCCACAGGGATTCTCAACACTTGATATTATAGCAGTAGAAGAAAATAGAGAGGTAAATAAAGAAAAATCATATGACTCTCTATACCAAGCTTTATGCTGGGTCCTTTATGTTTATATGTTATTTAATCTTCATATCATTGCAGAAAGCCTAAGCTTGGATTAAGACAGTAGCTCTCTATAGTATTCCACTGCGTATATATTCCACATCTTGGATCAATCATCTATTTTGGGGCATTTCAGTTGTCTCCAGGTTTTACCTATTATAAGTAGTGCTGCAGTGAACAGGTATACGGGTATTCTTTTAAATCAATGTTTTTGTGTCCTTTGAGTAGATCCCTAAGAGTGGAATGGCTGGATCATACGGGTAACTCGATAAACTCATGCCATTCGCAGCAATGTGGATGGAGCTAGAAGGAATTATGCTCAGTGAAGTAAGTCAGAAGGAAAAAGAAAAATATCGGATGGTTTCACTTATAGAAGGAATATAGGGGAACCCAATAAGACATTAGGTGGAAAATAATAACAATATGAAATACAACACAACACAACAAAACAAACAGACAATTATAAACCAGAGACATCCTGCAGGGGAGGAGGAGGGAGAGGGATAAGGAGGGAGGGAGTACAGGAGACTGTGGCGATGGTGCACAAGTGCATTGGTGAAGGAAATTCTGGGGTACTATACCTGGGGGTGGGGGGGCAAACATTATTTAAAAATGAATAATGGTGTAAAAATATAAAAATAAAAAGGAAATTAAAAAAAATTAAAAAGACTGTAGTTCTCTAAGTTCTATTTACAGCTAATAAAATATAAACCAGGGAGTCAAGCTAGGTGTATCTAAGACAGAATTTGAAAACAAATCCACTTAGGTTCTGACCAGACGGACACTGATAACAAAAATATATACCCAACCACTTCCTGTAGTTTCCGTAGTTTAAATAGAGCCCCCACTGAGTGACATAAGCACCAAAATATTGATACCAGGGAGAGGTAAGGAAGAAGACACAAGAGTCTTCCTTGAGGAAGTGGCCCTGGACCAAGTGTTGAGGCTATAGTGCGGGAGAACCAGCAGTCTAATTTACTAAGAGCTATTATTCTAACATACTGTGTGAAACTATTATAACTGTGGTAGGTTCAAAAATCTGGTTTTGAGTTTAGTTAAATTTGAGTTCATCTAAAATGCACGTTTAGGCCATGACCTTATATTATAAAGCTTCTGTAAAGAAATGCCTCTTATCTGTACCCAAAATGAATGCAGACAGTTTTTCCCTCCCCCTCCAAATACTTTGCCAAAAGGAAGCCCTCCCTTGCACACATTGAAATGACTCCAAACCACAAGAACCACAATGATGGTAGCATCTGGGATTAATGTGATAGATACTGCCAAGTCTTTCTCCTCACAGTTCTGACACCATCTCAGCCAGAACTGTAGGTCTAAGTCAAAAATACCTCCCCAGAGCCAACAACTCTACTTCAGCTTTAAGTCTATAAGAGTAATTGTGCATGATGAAATCATACCTAATAGCATTTCCCCAAACACCAAAGTTTAAAAAAATTTAGGCCCTTGCCCTGTCTGCATCATTGCCAGACCTACAGAATTCTGCCTAGGGAGCCATAGGTCCATTATGTTTTCAACATTCTTTTTATTTTTAAGTAAGCGTCTCTCTTATTCGTACCTTAAAAGCACAAGATAGATGTAACCTTCATCTTTCTGATTTACAGTTTGAGCACTAGTTTATGTGATATCTAATCGTAGCATTGTGCAATGCATTTTATACATGGGATGAATTCCATAATTTCAGAATAGCAAATTCCAGTGTCTTGGTTACCAAATAAAGACCAAGACATAAGACAGGGCTTTTCAGAATTAATTTAAAAAATGCTCAAATGTATATACAATGTGTGACTAATTCATTGTATATTATGCTGGCACGTGTGACTAACACATGTGTTCATTGAAAGGCTACACACACCAGCAAAATGAATTTAAAAAAAATGTGGCCTAATATTAGCCTTATATAGATTCTCTCTATATGTAGCATCACAACTGTCCTATCTCTCACAGTAATTTTCTCATCGTAAACCAGTTAATAGCTAAACTAAGACTGATTTATTTTTGTTGATTTTAAATAAACTAAAGCTTTTACCTTCACCCCAATTGAAAATCCTAGAAAATAGAAGATGATCATTAACAATATATAAGACTTAGTGATTGTTAGGGAATTTTTATGAAAGAATTTTATATAAAGCACTCTATACCTCATTACTGACAAACCTTTACAATTAAATTTTTGGGTAGTTTTCCAGTGAGTGCAGTTATTTGACAACCAGCCTTTCCCTCTGTTATTTATACCTACTTTTTCCACATAATGTCATTGCTTGGACCTCTCCATCCCCCAATCTCACAAACTGATATTTCTTCCAAACTGGCATCTCTTGGCTTGTTCAGTCTGCTGTTTCCCACATTATTTTTTTTTTAATTGTTTCATGGGTATATGGATTAGTCATCAGTGAGGTGACCTGGGTTCTTACTCAAGAGAATTAAGATGAACTTGAATGTGTAGCTTTTTGAAATCAGAGATATAGGAAATGAATCCAGCTTGATACTAGCCTAACTAAATGAATCTTAATGCTAGTTTTATCTCCATATATCAAACTAAGGGGAGACTTTCAAACCATAATAAAATATTTATCAATCCATCCATTCCCCCTTCCATTTATTCATTCACTTAACTGTTTACCATATACTTACTGAGCACTAGAAATCAGTATTGCAGGTCATGCATGCTACATCATATATTTAGCTTCATAACAATAAAATGGCCTGTTTTTAACACTACATAGTAAGGTCACCAATAATTTCACTATCAATAGGTAACAATATTTACAAATGCGTCTATTCTTTGTCCATAATGTTGCATTTCAAAGGTTACATTCATTATTAGAATGATGTTTAGTTACATTTCAGTTACATGTTTACAATTTTATATTCTTCAATTTTATACTTTAGTTAAGTCCTCCATATGCTTTGAACAGTCAGTGACTTACCATAACTATGGGTGTGAGAATCAAGTTTTAAGTCAATTTTTGTTTGAGGCTTCATAAAAGTAAAGGAATGGGTACTCTGCCCCTATGTGGATCTACGGTAGCCAGTAAATAGGTAGAATGGATCTTGTGATTGGGATCCTCAGAACATGATTACAAGAGAAATTGAAAGTTAGTACTCATTTTGTGTTACTTGAAAGAAATTAGAGATAGTCATTTTGGTATCTTAAAAGTAGACATTCTAGGGCCTGCCCGATGGCATAGCAGTTGAGCGCTGGGTTGCGAAGCTGCTCACAGCCTGGGCAGCACCGGTTCGATCCCTGGTGGCCCCGGGCGAGGGTCCCAAATGGCGCGCAGACCTCTCCTGCCGCCCACTGCTCCCCTCAGCAGTGTACTTCGTCAGTCTGCCTGCTCTGCTCTCCCCTCTGGCTCTGGTGAATTCTCTCACCCTCCTGTGCTTCTGACTGTACACAGTGCTTGTACAAATAAATAAATATTTAAAAATAAAAAGTTTTTAAAATAAAAATAAAGTAAGACATTCTAGGAATATCTAATATTAATTGAGGAATAAATATGGCTGTTTAAAATAGTAAAACTACTTTTCCATTAATATTTTAAAACAATTTTTTCACAATTTTCAGGAAAGATTTAAAGGATAAAGAAGATCTTAAATTTCCATTGAAAATTATTAGAAGCATCTGTTCTAAAGGAATTTAAAGATTTCTAGTTAAATCCCCTTAATTTTTAAATGAGAAAACTGAGCCCCAGAGTCTTTAAAATACATGACTCAAACACAAATCTTCATTGTGATTAAGTGTATAAAAGGAAAAATTGATTCTGAAAGCTTCTTGACAACTTAGTAATAAATTGTAGTTTATAGCTAGCTATAACCAGGATTGTTAGGGATACTGTTCTTGTTTGTTGATCAACATCTATGAGAGTCTTAGCCAGCATTTAAAATTTTTATTCTGACTGCTAAAGAGTTATAGAGGGCCTCCCTGGTGGCACAAGGGTTAAGCACCGCACTGTGAAGCAATCCCTCAGCCTCTGCAGCAAGAGTTCGATCTTTGGCCGGCCAGGGAGCTACCCACATGGTGCAGCAGACCTCTTCTGACTCACCTGCTGCTCCCTTCAGCAGTGCATTTCAGTCAGTCTGCATGTTCTGTTCCATGCTCTGTCTCTGGTAAGTCCTCTCACTCCTACCCTGAATCTCTGACTTGTACCCCAGCTCTTGTATGCAAAAATAAATAAATCTTTAAAACATAATAAAGACTTGTAGATTGTATATTTAGTTATTGCTCTCATTACTTCAAAGCAAGTAAATTTTAAAAAATCTTGAGCTCTACCTTATCATAAAATGTGGAGAAGTATATTGCCAAGAAGCACTTCCTAGTAAGAAAACACTAAAAATATAGAAATAATGTCAGAAAAGTAATTATGAGATAAAAAATAATCAATATGCTTAAAATAAACATGGACATGTAGCAGGGGTGATTAAACCTATATCTGTTTCACTTAGCTGACAGAAGACAATGTATTAGTAACTCTCTTAAAAATACTGCTCCAAAGTACTCCTAAGACTCCTTTGGGTCTCATCAGAAAGGGTCCTAGAAGGAAACAGGTAGACTGAGTTCTAACTCCACAGTATATTTATAACTAGGTATTTATGAGGTATTGCAGCTGAAAGACCTCAGGAAGGAAATAAAGTTAACTATTTTTTTAATATGAAGATTAGCTAAGGAAAATAACTAAAGTTATGGTGGTAACAGCTATTAACATGTTGGAGACACTTTCATAAGGAAGGAGACAGAGCAAGGATATATGGATATGTTGAATAGGAATTTCACCAAATTCCATAGTGCCTACCTATTGGGTCATTTTGGGTCTTTTAGGATCAAATTAATAAAAGTATTATTATTTAATAGATTATTTAATTATGAAGCTTACTTAGTTTTATGATATAACTTAAGAGTAGTTTTAAGTGGAATTTAAATAAATTTATGAAAGAGGAATGAATGATTAATTTGTATGGTCATATAGAAAAATTGATATTATTGAGAAACTAAGAACTGGATCTGCCTTATTGCCTTTCCTTAAGCTTTTCATGAAAAATGTGAGACTAAGAATTAGGTCCCTAATAGAGCAGTATTTTGTACTACATTTGAGGACATTTTTAATTATTGATGTCTCATTAGTTTGCAACGATGTATCTGATTCAGAGGTACAAGTTCACAACTTTTCAGATGTGTGTTATTACACCATAGGGTCCTATTCCTTCTGCTCTGTTCTCTTAGTTTTCTCTGTAGAGTTACTCCTTGCATTTAGACCTATATATAGTAGAGTTCTGCTAGTTTTGGGTAAAAGGGGTGAAATTGAATAGTGACAACTCTGGATCCATTTTTGTCTGGATGTCTTTTATTGATCCTCTTGAGTTCTCTTTTCTTTGCAAACGAGGGCACATATCACTACTTTCAGTGTGATATGTTGGCAACATGACTGTGCTTCCATTTCCTCCATCTATACAATTAATTTTTTTTGAAATTTGTGTTGCCATAGCACATAATGTAATATTAAAGTTCAAAATTTATTTATCTTCAAGTCAGTATTTGGGAATTTTGTAATGGGGAAGTTTTCATTTCGTATAATAAACAAGCAAAGTCCTAAAACAGTGTTTGGCCTGTTCTATTTTCTATGGTATGGTGACCAATTTAAAAATATATCACAAATAATGTCTTCATTTTTTTCCATAAGTAAAACATCACAGGAAAGTGGACACCAATTTGAAAGGCTTCTTTTGTGAACATAAGCTCATTCTTCCCTAGACAATTTTCCAATGACTTTTCTTCCAGCAGTGGGTTTTGTTGCTGTTTTTGTTTTATTGATTTTTTTTCATTTTCTTCATTGTTGTTAATTTTTGTACAATATTTGCATTCTTCCCTCAGGTATAACCCCCATAAGTCTCCCACTACCACATCACCCATGAACTTTCACAATGGTGGGTTTATCTCATTAATAATCTCATTGGATTTGGTAAAAGCAAGCTTTTTGTAAAAGTAGGCTATTTTTAAAGTCCTGCAAGTCCTGAACATCTTTGCAAACATTCCTGAGGAAGGATCTGAAATCCACAATATATGCCAGTAGATTTGCTCAGAGAAACCTCACAGATAACACAAAGTGTCACAGTTGAAAATGATGTTTTCATCTGATAAAAAGTTTCCTGTACATGAAAGCATGGTTTTCAAAATAAGAGTAGGGAAATTAAAAGAGGAATTCTACTTCTACATAGCTATATGACAAACAGCAAATTATTATAAAATTTTTTTAAATATTTTTATTTATTTATGCATACAAGAACTGGGGTACAGGCCAGAGGTGTGGGGGTTGAGAGGATTCACCAGAGACAGAGTGGGGAACAGAACAGGCAGATCCACTGAAGTACACTGCTGAGGGGAGCACAGTGGAGTGGGGAACAGAACAGGCAGATCCACTGAAGTACACTGCTGAGGGGAGCACAGTGGGTGAGTCAGGAGAGATGTGGGTAGCTCTCTCGCCAGGGATCGAACTCGTGCTGCAGTGGCTGTGGAGAGCCTCACAGGTTGCGTCTTAACCCCTTGCACCACTAGGGAGGCCCATATTATAAGAATTTAGATGGACGAACATATAATTAAAATTTTAAAGTTATTATCTTAGTAGGTGGCCAGAACAAACCTATATATTAAAATTTTCTTGGAATATCAAAAATAAAAACCTAATATAGGTTACCACAGTGATTCACTGATTGTTAACTAATGAGTTGCCTAATAGTTTGTCACTTGCTCACATGATGCCATCTGACTGAGGTACAGTGTTGTGCTGATCACACTGCATACTACTGTACTCTCCTTACCCTCTTCATATTCAGACTGTAAACGAGTATCTGTGTCTGTTATATTTGCAATGGTAGTAATTATCTTCTTAGACTGCGCATAAGTGAGCAATAAATAATAAAGGCATATCAGTGAATATTAGTCACTTTAACACCTAGTTGTTCATCTTCCTCAAACTTGAATTTAAGAGAAATTGAATATTTTGGTAGCCCCAAAAAGGGGTTAGTTTCTGTAATTTTTATTATAACCTGTTTTAAAGTAATGAAAAGCCATTCTGTCTCTTGCCAAGGACTGTTTTTCTTCTCCTCCTCTTCATCATTGTACAGCATTTATTGATTTTTTTATTTTTTACTTTATTCCAGGCAATGCTCTAAGCATTTTTCAAATTATCTCTTTTATCCTCAGAGTAATCCTAGAGATGAAGTGTAGGTATATTCTCTAATTTTTAGATAAGAATATTGGAACAATGAGTGAATAGGTAATTTTCCTAAGTGCTAGGAAGATACCACATTCTAAGTGGTAAAGCACAGATTCAAATCCAGTTATTTTAACTTCAAAACTTGCACTCTTAATTACTGTGCCTCCCTTTGTTTCCCATATCATTGCTACATACCTACCATTGTATATGTACATTTCTTTTCTTTTTTTTAAGATTTATTTATTTATGCATACAAGAGCTGGGGCACAGGCCAGAGATGCGGGGGGGGGGGGGGGTAAGAGGACTCACCAGTGACAGAGCATGGAACAGAACAGGCAGACTGAAATACACTGCTGAGGGGAGCAGTGGGCGAGAGAGAAGAGGTCTGCCTCGCCATGTGGGTTGCTCCCTGGCGGGCCAACAATCGAACTCATGCTGCAGAGGCTTCGGACTGCTTCATAGTGTGGTGTTTAATCCCTTGCACCACCAGGGAGGCCCATATACATTTATTTTCTAAGCTGGCTCTTAGATCAAAATATTTGTAATATATAACCTGTGTGTGTAACACACACTCATATATGTACACATGCATGTATATATACACATGCATATATGTGTGTTTATATACATATGTATGTGTTTATATACATATGTATACACGCATACACACACACACACATACACACTCTCTTTAGCAATACTTGGAAACATGTTGATTGTAAGAATCTTTTTGACATAAAGGGTCAGAGACCCATCACACAGAAATTGTTCCACAGAGTTGACAGTGATTATTAGGGAATCATTGTAAATATTAGTCAATCTCCAAGAAAATACTAGGTTGAGATATTTAGCTGTGAATATTGATTATGGTTGAAAATTACATTAACCTGATCTAATAATGAAAATGAAAACTTTCACAAAAGCATTTCATGTCTTGTATGAATGAATTTCTCTGTTGTCAGAAACAGCATCTTACTCATAATCTAATTTTCTTTCCAACATTTAAGAAAAGTTGGTGCAGATTATTTTAATTCAATAATAAATTTGAAATAAGACACAAATCCTCCTGATTTTACGATAAAAGTTGCAATCATGACTTTTTGTTTAGTTTCATAGGTGCATATATTTTACATTATCTGTACATGTTTTAGTTATCTTAGAAACAATTACAGAGGAATTTTTTTTATATTTTAATGTAATTTTCAAAAGCTCAAGAACATTTTAAGTCTGTATTTATAAATTAACCTTGTCTAAAAATTGTTGATATTATCTAATTATGTATAACCAGTCTAACTATAATAAACCTTTGTGTGGCAATAAACAGAGTTTAGGAAATGCATGCATCAATGCAGAATTATGAAAACAAACTAAGAAATGTGTGCCAAAGTGAGGCAGATTAAAATAGCCTCTGCTAGGAGAGTGGGAAAAGTAAAAATTGTTGACTCCAAACAACAACCAGTATCTTCCTAAAGAATCAGCAGTGAGAAAAGATGTGACATTAACTACACTTCATCATTATTCTCTACTGCCTCTCTGCAGTTAGAAACCTGCTTTTCTGCCTTTATCAAAATGAAGCTTAAGCCCTCCCAGGAAATTCTCCATAGTACTTGATACCCTGGTTTAGGTCAGTTCATACTAGTACTATTCTTTACAGTTTATCTTAAAGAAAAATTTTATATCATCATGGTGTGTTTGGAAGTTGCAAGTCCTTGGGCAGTGCAGTTGGACTGTAGCCTTGTTAACCTCTTATTTGAAATGTTTTCTGCGGTTACTGATGTTTAAGCATAAAAATGTTCCAGACCTGCTCCAAAACAGGGGTCACTCTGGCTTAGAATTTTATTTTAGCTTAATCACCATTGATTACTCTCCTTTCTTAGTTACGTGTATTACCACTAATTGGCAGGGTACCAGAACTACGTGCAGTACTCCAGAAATTAAATCCTGTTAGTACTCAATATAACAGGAGGATCAAGAGGGAGGGATTGTCTTGAATTTCCTACTTGTTATACTAGTATTTATGCATTGTGATATCATGCATGCTTGAACTAGTGATTGAGGGTAAAATAATTTTAATAGGTATTGGCAGTTAGCCCAGAAGTCCTACTCCATGCTTTCAGGAATGCTAACATGTGACTCCTCTTCATATTACGGAGGCTAGTAAAAATTGACATTAGAATTTATTTTCCAAAATTTTAATGCTATATTCATTGTTTTCTTTTTAAAACTTAAAGATAGTAGTTTGCTCATTTAGACCAAATACCAATTTTTTCTGCTGAAGTAATTTGAGATTATAAGAAAGGTTTATTAGAATGTTGATCAATTTTTCCATAGCATTGCTTCTTATCAGATCTCTCCTGGATTGACATTTATATTTTTGGGAAAACAGTAACATAAATGAAAAAAAGTCTATTTTGATCATAATGAAATAAAGGAATATACCAGCATTCTCAGAGAATTGTTTCTTTCTCCCTGATTTCTATCTTTTGGAAAATGGTGTTTTGTTGTTCTTCATTACACTTAACTCCTAGCTTACTGCAGAGAATAAGCACATAGACATTCATTTATTTTATTCTATGTTTACATTGCTTCAGCACACACAATGAATTTGGTAGCTGCAGCTAGAACATTAATTTATGAAATTAGAGTAAAATATTCCAATTAATTTGACTTAGCCAATAGCCTATTGCTTAGCCAATAGGCAATAATAGGTAAACCAGTATGAATATGGCATAAATGTTGCCTCTCAAATATAATATTTGTAAGATTTATTATAGAAGTGATTTCTAAAATTTCTAGACTAAAATTGCTTGTCAAAAAATCTCATCCCATGGGCCTCCTCGGTGGCATAGGGGTTAAGTCTCAGCGCATCACCAAGATGGCCTAAGTTCAATCCTGTGCCAGGGAGCTAACCCACACATGGCACAGGAGACCTCTCCTGACTCACCTGCTGCTCCCCTCAGCAGTGTATATCAGTATATCTGCCTTTTCTGCTCCCCATTCTGTCTTTGGTGAATCCTCTCACCCGCCCCACACAACACTGGCCTACACCCCAGTTCTTGTAGGAATAAATAAAATAAAAATTAAATCTTAAAAATAATCGCACCCCAGCTTTTTCCTGTCCTTATGTTTCTATAAAATGCACTCTTTTATACCAGTGTGAACTGATAGTCTCATGAGATGTCAGAAATATTTGTTAATTGCTTTAACCTTGGTTTTCAACATATGTAATTCAGAAGCATAGGATCACAATCATTCAGATTCTTTTTTTTTTAAATGTACATGATTTGTTATCTTTTTTTTTAAGATTTATTTATTTATTCATACAAGCACTGGGTACAGTCAGAAGTGCAGGAGGGTGAGAGAATTCACCAGAGCCAGAGCGGGGAGCAGAGCAGGCAGAAGGAGCCAAGTACACTGCTGAGGGGAGCAGCGGGCGGCAGGAGAGGTCTGTGCACCATGTGGGACCCTCCTCCGGTGGCCGGGGAGCAGCCGGGGATCGAACCTGCGCCGCAGAGGCCGCGGGCACCTTCGCAACCCAGCACTCAACCTCTGCGCCAACGGGGAGGCCCTCATTCAGATTCTTAAGGATACAGATTGCATTCCGTAGAGTAGATGGAAACATTGTAGCTCTTACATAATCTCCTTCAGGCAAAGTAGTATTCATTTCTCCTTGTCTGTTTTTTATATACTTTCCATTCAATCAAACGTGCATGAAACTCTCTGTTTCTCTCTATTTTCCCCATCTCCTTATAGAAACATCATCAAGCTAAATGTCCTATGAGAACATCAGTATGCCCACTCTTTTGTTTTTCCACCACCCATTTCATTCCCTCAGATCTGGATTACTGTACAGGTGATCTCTATCTCCATGCTTCAGATGTTTATTTTTTTAGTCACTACTTTTCAATCTTTCATGTCTTCTATATCATCTTAAATAATTGCTTTCATAATATTAAATACATTGCTGAAAAATCTGTCTCCAACATATCTATTGATTAATTTTTTAATATTTTGACATTAATTTTTTTAGTACTGCATTCAACTGCATTTGTCTCTGAAATAAGTTTGCTTTAGTAAGTTTGAACATGCTAGACCCCAACTTATTCTCTGTTCATCACCATCCATAGATCCCAACTTAGGATTAATTAATAATTTTGTAAATCCTGACCATTCCATCTAAATGACATCCTTCTCTTACCAAGCTTCCCCTGTATTTGATATTGCTACCATTCATTTGGCACTTAATGATGCTGCCTTGTAAAATATGTATTCATATTTATATATCTATCTCATAAGACTGTGTCTGGAGAGTGCTTAACATGTGCTGGACAAATACTAGTTGTTCAATAAACACTTTCTAATTGAATGAACAAATTTATAATTAGGATTATAATAAATGGAACATTTTAATGTAATTAAATTAGATGTGCACTTTAAGAAACAATAAAACTGTCTTGGAACATCCTCTCCTTATTATCATTAAAGTTGAATTTACTGGTCTACTTCTTCTAGTACTGTAGCTAAGATGAGAGTCTTTTAAATTCTTACTCAATTAAGCTTTAAATGTACTTTACAATTTAAGGATATAAATCACATTAGAATAAAATAGCTATATTTCTTAATATTATATGAAGTCCACGTTACTTACCAAGTTTCATAACTTAGAAAATATTTTTTTTCTTATAAGAGGAAATGCTCCCATTTCTAAAATTACCTTTTAAAATAATTTAAAAAATAATTTTGATAAAATGTTACTAAATATGCTAATGTTGATCTTTTTAATTGCAGTGGCCTCTTTTAAGAGTAGATTAGTATCTATCCTCTGCACTCTCATTGTGCTCTCTCACCAAAAATTAAGAGAACTTGTGTATTTGTGTTTGACTTTTTCAAATCTTGGTTATGTCTGCCAAACTTAGTAGGAGGCTGAGGCACACTTACTTTAATATTATTATACATTCATAATAATCTATTACTATTTTAAATATAATTATAAATTATATATTTAAATACAATTATAAATTATATATTTAAATATAAATATAAATTACTATTTTAAATATAATCCATTGATCAGATAAACAGTATATTCTGTATACAAGGATTAACAGGATTTGTCAGGAATGATTCAAAATCTTCCTGATGTCAGTTAACTCTGATTTGTGAACAACTATAGAAGGATTAAACAACTTTTAAAATATTTCTTTCATAGTACTGATAATAATGATACTGATTGTCAGTTGTTTTAGAAATATGGCTATTCAATATAGAATTCGTATAGAAGGTTTTTTTTTACTGTTATTTTTTGTTTAAGAAATCATATAACAAGTTGTATCTGATAAGCCCTTTATTCTGTCAGTATTAACCAACAGCAATTCATAGATACTATTTTGTGCCTTCAAAGTTATTTTTAGATAACATAAGCTATTTATTAATAGAGAATTCATCAAAATCTTTATGCATTGTATATCAGAAGGAATTGGCTATGGAGAATACATTTTGGTTAATTGTGTTTCGGTTTGGTTACAGAATGCTCCATTTGCTTTTTAGTGGATGTAAGTTGAAAAATTACCAAAGCTAAGCTGTTTTGATCTCTGGGTTTAAATAAATATCTAGCTATTATAAAGAGTAATGGGTCACTTTTAATTGGAATAAAGTATCTTTAAAATATATGAATTTATGCAGGGTTGAAAATTATATAACATTATTAATGTGATTAGTATTAAACTTTACAATTATGGCAAAATACATTTCTTTTACCACCCAATTTCAATTTAAAAACTTTGAAATGAAAGTATTACTGTTACTGAAAATACAACTCACTGTAATTGATCTCTTAAAAAGGTCAACATCAGATTTTTCTAAAATTTTTTTAGAATGTTTTCTTTTTTTTGAAAAAAAAGAAAACACTTGAATCCTTATATGTTTTCTGAAAACCTCTCATTGTAACATTGTGTAGGTTGTCAGCGGTGGAATTTGAAATACTTAAGAACCCTCAGTATTAATAGAATTCTAGAATATAGTCATGTTCTGTATAATTTTATTGGTCTTAATTTTTTTAATAAAAGCACTCATTAAAATACATTTTTGAAAATAGTTTTTAAAAATGACTGTATGGAAACATAATTTTTATGAGTATTTAAACAAATATCTACTCTGAATACTTAGTGAAGCATGCAGGATAAATGGTTAAGTTTGTACACTTTGACACCACTGAGAATTAAGTTAATATCCTGAACAGTATTACACATTCTATGTGCTATTGAGGAAAATAATAATAATAATGACAAGAATAAGGAACTCTAGACTAATTAATGCTTACTGAACACTTTCTACATTTTGGTACTTTTCTAATTACTTTACATGTGATCCTCAAAATAACTTTTTGAGATGAATACTGCCATTGTTCCCAATTTACAAAACCATGTAATGATGTGTAGCGATTTAAATAATTTGTCCATAGTCATATGGCTAATAACTGGTACAACCATAACACAAACTCTTATGGTGCAACTTTAGAGCCTATAATCTTACCCATTACACTGAATTCCCCAAAACTCAGTTTTCATCATCTGTAAAATGGAGCATATACTATAACAATAACAATTTCTGCCATTACTGTTACTGCTACTATAGATTGCAATGCAAAGCCAGTAATCAAAACTCTAACCCTAAATGAGTTTAAGTCCTAAAGTTTCAACTGAGGAAGATAAGAGAATTCCTCAGATGAGACAGCCTAGTTGTATTTCCTGATGGTCTTTTCTAATAGGTAAAAAGTGATTTTTATAAAACAGAATGGTGCTCCATGTGTGCAAATAGACCTCTTTAAAACTCAGATCTTGGGATATTATCATAATTTATAGAGACCATAGGATAGAGACAAGTCATATACTGCATACAGATTTTAGCTTTTGACTTTACTGAAGAGCACTCATCTTCAGAATCAGTTTTGCACTCTCTCTTTTTTTAAAGATTTATTTATGCATACAAGAACTGGGGTACAGGCCAGAGGTGTGGGGGGTGAAAGGATTCACCAGAGACAGAGTAGGGAACAGAACAGGCAGATTGACTGAAATACACTGCTGAGGGGAGCAGTGGGTGAGTCAGGGGAGGTCTGAAGTGCCATGTGGGTAGCTCCCTGGCTGGGGATCAAATAACTTCATAGATTGTGTCTTAACCCCATGCGCCACCAGGGAGGTCCAGTTTTGCTCTCTTGACAAGCTGCATTAGTCAGTGAGAAAATGGTTATGCCTGTTAAAAATTAATAAGAAATGGGCCTCCCCGGTGGCGCAGCGGTTGAACGCTGGGTTACGAAGCTGCCCGCGGCCTCTGCGGCGCCAGTTCGATCCCCAGCTGCTCCCCGACCACCGGAGGAGGGTCCCACATGGCGCGCAGACAGATCCTGCCGCCCACTGCTCCCCTCAGCAGTGTACTTCGGTCCTTCTGCCTGCTCTGCTCCCCGCTCTGGCTCTGGTGAATTCTCTCACCCACTCGCACTTCTGACTGTACCCAGTGCATGTATAAACAAAACAAACAAACAAACAAACAAATAAATAAATAAAACATGTTTAAAAAAAATTAATAAGAAATACCAAACAAAACCTTTCACCCCAACTGAATAATATAAATTGTGTTTTATTTTTGTTTTTATTGAGTTAGAATAATTTTTATTTTATTTTTGTTTTTATTGAGTTAATATTGGTTGCATCATTATTTTTATTACAGAATTGTAGTATCCCCTCTTCCATCATTGTTGCTATAGTGTGTCCACCATCAAAGCATAAGATTTAAGCTCTCTCTGTGGTCTAACTTTTGGAGAAATTTAAGAGACTCTATTTCAAAACCCTATTCCTCAGGTTACCTAGCACTTAAATTCTGTGTATTCATTGAACCTTTTTAACAACCACTTTATAACTTCTGAAATATATTACTAAATAATGTCTTAGAAAAGCCAATATATTCCCTGTTAATGATCTCACAAACCTGGAGACTTAAGAAAACAATACTGTGAAATATGAGCACTTTGAAGGATTGATAGCAAAAAAATAAAGAATGAAAGTCACTGTGTGCTAAGATTTTATTAGTTACTCCACCTGCAAAAACAGATGGCATATCTGTTTCAAATCATTTTGTCAGAGATATTTTTAGGCACCTTCTAAATGATAATCAGTCTTGATTTTAAAAGTTGAAAACTTTTAATGTCTTAATGATATTGCTACAATCACAGCTATTATAATGCCACATTTTTAAAAATACATCTCTTTGAGTTAATATGTTTTTTTTATGGAAAATACAATTACTTTTCATCTTATTTGTTTTCTAAAGTAATTGAGGGATGATCATCTTCACACCAATTTATAGATTGTTTTTTTAGAAAACAAGCTATAATCCTAGCTATATTTTTAAAATCAATTGAATAAAAGACAGTATTTAGTTAAACCTTATCAATAGTCACAGCTAGCTACTGATTGTGAATTAGCCAGGGGAAGAGTAAAGTTTGTTTTATTTATTATTTATTTTTTTAATTACATAGTTTTACCCTCCCTACATCTTTCTTTATCTAGTCTTTTTCATCTTCCATTTGTATGACTCCCAACTCTTCCTTCCTTTGTGGAGTCCAAAGGCACTAGATTGGATCAAGAAAGTAGTAGGAAGCAGGAAGGTACATATATATTGTTGCTCTTTTCTCCTACTTCAAGTCCAGAAGCAGACACACATGATAAACTTCCAGTTCTACCTGTGAAATCTATCAGGTGGGAGTTAGAGAAGAAAAATAGATTTATCAAAGGAAACTGAGAAGTTATATGTAACAGAATGTGACCTTTAAAGATGATTTGTGCCTTTCCACTCGGTGGATGCTTTCTCCATGGAGAGACTTTGGAAAACTTTAGCCTTTATTTTCCCTTTCTTTATTTTTGTCAGATAATGGGGATTATAAAAGTTGACTTTTCTGACAGGATGATACCATGAGAAGAAATTATACAGTGGAATCAAAGATTATTTTTGTATTTGATTCAGAAAAATGTGTTCTATAATTCTACTGTTATCACCAGTTCTTTAGATGATAACAGATTTGAATTTTTGAATTAACATAATTCTAAATTACAAGAGAATAATTTTTAAAGAATTAGGGTCAATTTTTTTTTTTTTTTTTTTTTTTTGGTGGGACCCTACCGGTGGCGGGGATCGAACTGGCACTGCAGAGGCTGCAGGCAGCCTCGCAACCCATTGCTCAACCGCTGCACCACCAGGGGAGGCCCTCAAATTTTTATTATTAAAATTTTTTAAAAGTCAGTAGTTATGCATTTTTAAGTCACTTTGAGGTTGTAGTAACTAATTCAAGTTTAAGAGGCATTTTACCCAAAGGAATATAAAATAGCATTCCATTAAAAAAATCAAAGAATTATACATGTAGAATATTCATAACATAATTTAAAAAGAAATTGCCTTGAAAACACCCCCATGTTGCAATTCAGTTAGCCTCCATAATTTTAGATACTTCGACTTTCAGACTATGATACTATTAATTTATTTTTTAACCTTTTGTTAGAATCCAAGAAAACTATGGAATATACATTCAAAACTAAAGTGCTCTGTATCAGATTTTCTCACCTCAGTAATTACAGGAAGGAAACAATAATAAAAATCCATCATTTATACAATATCAAGAGTTGCAAAATGCAATGAAAGATATCTTTACTCTTTAGATAGAAGTACTTATATGAAATTAATGATATAGCAAATCTATATTTTAAAAAATTGAAGATGAGGGACCTCCCTGTTGACAGGGAGTTAAAGTCTCAATACTATCAAGTTATCGCCAGCCATTACAGCATGAGTTCAGTCCTGAGCCAGGGAGCTAACCCACATAGCACAGCAGACCTCTCCTGTCTCACCAGCTGTTCCCCTCAGCAGTGTATTTCACTGTATTTCTGTCCCCACTCTGTCTCTGGTGAATCCTCTCACCCCCCGACACATACCTTTGTCCTAGACCCTAGTTCTTGTATGCATAAATTAAAAAAAAAAAAATCTTTAAAATGAAAATTGAAACTGACTTAGTAGTCCCTGCTATCAAGCACTCAGGTGAATAAAATTAAATGAAACAACCTAACTGGTAAAACCTTGACAGAATATTTCCATATTTTTTATAAAACAATAATACCTGGAAATGACATTTAGCTTATCTTTCACCTCATAATACAAAGGTCTTACTGATTGTGTTTTTTTCTTTAGCTTTCATCATTTACACTTTTCAAACATTCACTCTCTCATTTGAATAATGACAGGTGGCCTGATTTTTTGCCAGGGCAGAAATATTCAGCATTTTTGGAGTTCTTTGTAAGGGTATCATTACGTATACAGTCAGCCAAAGCTGTCCCAACTATATATAGAATATTAAAGTTTTCATCTCTTATTTTACCCTAACTTCATATATGAACTGCAAAATCTAACAAGCCTGGAGCTTTTATGAATACTTAATCGAAGTTTAAGCTTGCTGTGCACAAGAATGTATCGGTGGTCTCTAGGTCAGCATGCGGGTCCAGAGGCTTGCATTGCCCCTGAAGCCCTTATATCCCAGGCTGTTCCAAGATAAGTTTTATTGCAAGTTCCTATGGAAAAAACTAAATACTATAAATTTTCATTAAAATGCTGTCTCCACTAATATTTTATGTTTTCAGTAGAACTCCAAGCATTGTAATAAATGCTATAATTGTATTTTTCTAAGCCAACGAAATTTCCCTTTTATTTTCACAAACTTTCAGCAACTTTTTTACATTTTTATTTTCTATATAGTGAAAAGAAACTTAACTGAGCAAGCAATTATAGGTACTTGAATAGAAGTGTTTTCTTATACTTTGAACTGGTTCCTGCTTATAATAATATGAGCAAATGCATTGAATGCTCACATGAAGATCTGAAGTTAGTAAAGCTAGAAGAATTATCAAATGTTCTCCTATTTACCCATTTGTTTCTTGCAATTATATTTTATATCTAATAATATATTTTATAAATAGCAACTATATTGAATTGGCATTTCATAGTTCAAGTGTATATATTATTAACATACATTTCAATTTTTCTGAAGAATTTAAACTGTTTCAAACTTTTTCAATGTCCAGTAAGACCTAGCCTAGCTCACTAATCTTATTTATTTGATTTACTATTGCATTCAAATTTGCACGTATCCACAGATGTAGTGCAACTGATATAAAATTATATAAAGCACCGTTATAATATTGTATTTAAGAGGTTTATAATCTAGTAGAATCTGACGGATCAAATAACAGACCTAGACTATGAGTTCAAAAGTGATATGTAAATTTCAAGATGTACAAAAGAAATAATCTGTTGACCTTAATGAAAAGTGGAATAGTTACATCCACATCATAGCAGAATATTACTTAGTGTCGTAGTAGCAGGATTTAAATGTTAGTAAATTATTTGTGTGCTTATAGAATCTTTCATTTTTCCTATTCTGTTTGTCTTTTATTCCAAAACTAGAAAAAAAATCCTTTAAAAAATTTAAGGATAATTATATATAAGAAAATATATAATAGTGGCTTTTAAAGGAGCAGTTGGATGGTTAACTAATAGTGATAAAGTAGAATTGAATAGATTATACTCAAGACCACATGCTTTAAATTGTGTTATTCTCTAAAAATAATACGATTTTACAGTGTTCAAATGACATTTATGTTCAACTCATACCATCTTCAGAAAGATCCTTTGAAGCAAGATGAGGACAATATTATTATCTCCACTTATAGATGATGAAATTGAGATTTTAAAAGTTCAGCACTGTATAATAAAGGCCCACAGAGATTGAATGACTACAGATTGACTTGAACCTTGGTCTGCATGTATCTGTGCCCAGTCTTTATTCTCTAAAATATCTTCTATTATCAATGCAAGACCTTTAAAATGTTTTGCTTTATAGAATTATTATCTATAAATATTAATCACTGCCTTACAGAATCCATTGTTTAAGTCTTATGAAGTCCTCCCTCATTTTAATTTGACTTCATGTAACTTTGATTTTAATAATGGGGGAAAGTGTATAATGTATGCTCATATACTTTAAATAACCCTCAGAAAGTATACAAATGTCATTTACTGTGTTTGGTTTCTATCCTTAGATGAACAGTCACAATGGTTTGGACTTAATCCACTTTAAAGACATTTGCTCCTCTTCTTCATTTTGATAAATATTCATTGACTACCACTTCTTTGCGTTGTAGATACAAAAGTATATGCAGTCCTTACTCGTGAGTGTGAAGATATAATAAGTGAAAATATATAGAAAAATAATTATAATTTGGTCCGGTTGAGTGTAAAACAAGCAATGGGAGATGATTAAAAGAAAGGCTATATGAGGTCAGTTTGGAAGCAAAACTCAGTAACTGGGAGTAGATTATTAACAGCCTATTTATATGGGACAAAATGGCACTAATTTTCATAAGGCAGAAGTGATCTTAAAAACTATGTAATATCAATAGCATTAACAATATTAGGGCTAATAATCATACGAAAGGACACATTTTAGTAAAATATTCCATATTTTTAACTACTTAGAAATTGTAAGTTGTTTGGGCCTCCCTGGTGGCTCAGCAGGTTGATCGCCATGCTGTGAAGCTATCTGCAGCCTCTGTAGCGTGGGTTTGATTCCCAACAGGCCAGGGAGAAACTCACATGGCACGACAGACCTCTCTGCCTCACACCCTGCTCCCCTCAACAGTGTCTTCGGTCCATCTGCCTCTTCTGCTTCCCGCTGTCTCTGGTGAATTCTCTCACCCTCCCATGCCTCTGACTGTACCCCAGCTCTTGTATAAATAAATAAATCTTTAAAAAAATTTAAAAATAAATAGTTTGGCATCATCTAATTTAATTTTATAGTGTACTTTATAAATTATTTATCTTGAGGCATATGTCGGATGCTCTTTTGTCAGATGGGTGACTGTTTCCTTTGCATTGTCTTTGTTAGGCAGTTCTCTGTCCTCAGGAAGATGCTGTCTTACACTCCAGTTGTTTTTAAAGTCTGTGGATCTACATTTAACGGATGACCTAAAATAACAATATTCCAAGTGTGATTTCTAGACCTACTACAACAGAATCACTTGGAAAATTATAAGAAGTGCAGACTCTTGGGCCCATCAAACTTACAAGTCAAAAATTCTAGAGGTGGAATCCAGCAATTACCTTACAACTAATTCTGTTACATCTTCATTTTTGAGAATGACTTGCCTAAAAGAAATGTACTACTAGCACTTAATAGGAGTCATGAGGTCCAGTTCGCTGTGGGTGAATATGAGTTTCTATAAGAAGCTTGCCTAAGATTAATTGTGGGGCTTGTATGCAGGACACAAGCTGCATCATTCCTTTAAATCCCCTAAAATCTAACCCTAATTAAGCAAGTCTGATAATAGCTTCATTATCAGACCACCATTATATTTGACATTGTACAGAATGACTTATTGAGGCATATATTCAGCCTGAATTTAGGAACATTATACTTACTTTAAAAAAAAAATGTTAGGGGCCTCCCTGGTGGCTCAGCAGGTTGAACACAGCGCTGTGGGTCTGTCTGTAGCCTCTGCAGTGCGGGTTTGATTCCCAGCCGGCCAGGGAGATTCCCACATGTCGTGGCGGACCTCTCTTGCAATGCCTGCTGATCCCCTCAGCAGAGCTTTCGGTCCTTCTGCCTGTTCTGCTCCCTGCTCTGTCTGGCCAGTGAATCTCTCACCCTCCCACACCTCTGGCCTGTACCCCAGCAATTATATAAATTTTTTAAAAATCAAAAAAAAATTGTTAGTTCATTAATCTAAGGATATCAATAGTAGATTTTCAGTACCATTTCCAGTGCTTGTTAAATTCCATGGGGAAAAAATGTAACTCATATTTCACTATTTGGAATAGTTCTGTTCATGAACAACTTATTTATTTTCATCTTACACAATGAACCTTGTAATTTGATTATTATTCTCTCTTCATGTGAGCTTTGGAAATCTTAGAATTAAATCTGTGGCTAACCTCTGGCAAATGTGTAACACTTAATGATGTCCCTGTTCTGTCTTACATTTCAAAACTTTTTTCACTTGGCTTTTTTTTTTTACACTTACCATCTGATTTTGTGGAACATAATAACCATGTCTTTTTAAGGAAGTTGAGAGGTTGTTAAATAAATAACAATGTTAAAAATTTTGTGCTTAAAAAATGGTGAACTACACATGATTTTACCAAGACTTAGAAGTTTTCAAAAATATCAATGCGCTTTTTAATAGATAATCAGAATATAGTCATTAAATATGCTCTAGTTGAAATTAGAAACTAATGCATAGAGTTTTTCAGAGCTTTGCTAATAGTAAAATAAAAATGAGATTTAACTTTGACTTCAGCTGGATGCCTAAATACTCTTTCGATTGTGATATGAGACCTTAAGTCTTTACCACTATTTAAAACTATATATTTACTTCAACAATATTATATCAGAATACATTTGATTTGTGTGTTCTTTATTTATATGAGAGCCTTAGAGGTGCAGGGATTTGAGAGATTAAGTGAAGAACTTGAAGTCTCAAAGGCCCCTTGTCCAAAGTAATACAACCATTTGGTAGTAGAACCAGGATTGGAACACAAGACTTCTTACACCTTGTGGTAGAATTGTTGAAAGACAATGCAGAAAGACAGATAAACAAAACAACACATTTTCACATAAACATTAATTTTAATATTGATAGTGCAATTATTACAGAGATGGTATAAACCGGAATAAAGATGCAAAATTGCTAAAAGACATTTAATTGTGCCTATCTTTTCTTAAAATACACCCTATTCTTTTACCACATTTATCAATCTTTTTTATCCATTCAATTCCATAAATGCATATTGCAACTCACTACAGAGGTAACTGAGTGAGCTGTACAGTGATAAATTTTTCTTGTTAGGAGAAATTACATTCACTAACTTGAGCTACTTCAGCATGAAATTGAAAAAGAATCATTTTGTCTTAATTTACATTCTTGATTCAATGAGAAAAATGTGAATTAACCCAATAGAACTACAGATGCGTTGCCTCAGATACTAAAGGTAAACTAAATTGGTATCATTAGAAGTTTAGCAAATTATACATCCCCACGTCAATTTATTAGAGTAGATTTTAAGCAAGGTAATCAAGATTGGTTATGCTGAGTCTATCTATATTTTCAAATATTCATTTTGTCTTTGGTTCCATTTTATTGTTTTGGATACATCTTTATCAATACTCCTCTGCGTTTTCCATTTCTCACCTAAGCCGTGCACATCATTTCTTAATCAAAATCACTGGGATAGTGCTGCGGTTCACTAGCCTTAGGAGCTGCTATTTGCCTTGAATAAATTACATGAAAACATGTTGATTGATAGATGTTGCATGTCAAAAAAGAAGATAACTGTATCTTCTTCAGCTTACCAAAAGGTCATGCACACGGAGTGATAGGAACAGCCACAGACAACTTTGAGATAAGGTGTATCATAAAAAGGTATGCAGTCTTATAGCCATGGTACATGAACTTGAAAGGCATTTTCTTTTCAAATACAAATCATATATACAGTTATATTTAAGTGTTAAAGTAGGAAATACAATATACTTTATCTGAACTATATTTTCCAATATTTCAGTAAGCTGCTTTTCTCATTTGGTTGATGAAATCCATAATCATTTTTTTTAATTGATCATTTTAGTTACATAAAATATTGTGTGGATATGGAGAAATTTTGGGAAATATCTTAACCTATTCCATAATCACCTTTATGTAACAGACTTACATGAAAGAAATCTGAATGTAGATGAGTGTTTAATATTAATTAAAAAGTGGAAACAAAATTTTGTAGCTATTTCTTGTCCTTGGATTTCTTGCAGAATTTTAGGAGAAAAAAAAATCTGTAAATAGATACCTAAAATGTGCTTTTTGTGTTATTCAGGACATTGGTGTCCTTCTAAATTGTGGAGTTTTAAAATGGCATTCACCTAAATGTTTATATTAAGAAGGTAAATCCAAAAGTACTTTTAAAAGAACTCTACATGTGAATGTTTTGACTTTTATCATAAAAATATGTGTGAGTTTTGTGTCATGTATTAATCCTTATATTTAAAAAAATTCTATTCCTAGATCAATATTCCATATCTTTGTGTTTAATAATCTAGTTTATCTTTGAAAGTTTAGGTAAAAAGAAATCTAGTTTTTAAAATAGGATGGAATGTTTTTAGTCACAAAATGACTGCCCATGTTCTTATCTACCTCAAATTACTTCATTCTCCAACAGAGCTGCCAAACTGTCAAACTGTCCAACTTCAGTATATAACAAAGATTCTGTTGTATTGTAAAGATATTCATAACAATTTTTATGGAAGGCTGAAAGTGTATAAGTTCACAGTTGTAGCGATAACATGGCACTCTTCACTGTTTGGCTTGTTTATTTTGGCACAGATCCCCAAAGTAGAGACTGACAGAGTCATGCAGAAATCTGGTATTTGAGCTGAAATTTACACACTTTAAGTGATGAACTAAACAGGCTGGTGTTTTCTTTTTCTTACTCAAAAAGTGCAAGGTTACACAATACAGACGGTTTTCATCTTTTCCCATAAATGCACAGATTCCTGGGATATAAATGACTGAATTCATCACCAATTCATCAGGGACGCTGAGCTATGCAGTTCTGTTTACAGTGGCAGAAAGTTAATATAAATTTTCATCAGAAGGGGAAGTTTACACATATGATTCTATTTGTCCTTCATTATTAGCACCTGAGTCTAGGCTAGAACGCATAATTGTCTACAGGCACAGGCCAAATAGATGCAAGGGAAAGGCAAATAAGCACACCAAAAATAATTTTATGGTTGTCTGTTACAATTCTCTCACTGGGATTCTTAATCTAGAAAATCAATAAACAACAGGAGTGAAACTCTTTTCCTCTGCTCAGGCATGGCACAGCCGAAAGTAGCACACAGAAAGACCATTGTGCTTTTTGTGTTTTACTTTACTTTATTCTTCCTGTGAAGTTTATTGGATCAGTTTCTGCTCATAGCAAAATATATCCTGAGTCAGCCTGTTAATTTTTAGACATTTTCAATCAGCTTTTTAATTTCTAAATTCAAGTGTCAGCAAATTTGACATGACAAAATAGTGTCTTCATTTAATTTTCTAAAATTAGTTAATTCAGGGGCACTTGTTTATCTTAAAGATTAGCTTAAATTTTTGTTGTTTAGTTATTGGAAAATTACAGAAACTCAGATATTCAGAATAGACGAGTTATCTAAGAATGCCAATGTATAAACCACACTAATGGTATAAAGCAGAGATCAATGACTCTGATTTTAGGTTTATGAAGAACATAATCTATTCTATAACATAGATATAGAAATATTAAAAATATTTTAATATGTGTGATTAACATCGACACTTTTGTTATATCTAATTTTATATAGAGAATGGATTTTAATGTAATTTGTTTTACTGTTGCCTTTTAATTGAAATTAGGTTAATTCACCTTTTAGGTGCTGATGAAAAGTTACTTTTTTCCCTTCCATCTGACTTTATATAACTTTTATACTATTTCATTCTTCTGCTTGAATTTCATTAATAAAAATTTTGCTCTCTCCTGTCGCTGTTTGTTCCTCTATAAAATATTAAATATTAAAATTCAAGTCCCAAATGTGATGTGTAGGTAGAACATGAAAATAAAACATTAGAAAAACATTCTGAGTGATAATATCACTCTTGCAAATGTATATTTTGTTAATTTTTCACACAGTAGATTAACAGACTCAATTCATTTCTTATTGTAGTCTATAATGCTAATTCAGTTTCTATATTTTTCAATTTATTTTCCTTAATCTCATGATCTATATTATAATTATTGTATTGATTATTTTGAAGCAGTTATTTAGAATCTTTAATTACTTCCAGCTTCCATTTGTTGTACTTAACTTGACAATAATGTCAAGTTGTCTCATTTAAATTTCTCAAAAGAATATTGAATCACGATGATAAAATCCTACCTTTTTACCTATATTTCTTCAGGTTATAGTCTCAGCAAGATTTCTAAAATAAAATGCTCACAAACCACAGTTAGTAGATAATAAGTTATTCCTGCCCCTTGATGTTAATATTATAAATAGTTTCACTATACTTTACTCATCTTTAAAATAAAAATTTACTGAAGTTATATAAAATATGTATAGTACATTTCATCTATTATACTCTGTTTTACCTATTAAAATATTGAGAAGAGGTTGTGTCAGTATTCACCCAAAAGAGTCATACAGACAAGGAGGTTGTGTCAACATGATAAGCATCTGGATGAAAGCTAAACAAATTATGCAAATAGGCAGATGTTTTCCATATATACAATACATGGATAAACTTTTCGGGTTTCATCCAGATGTTTGGAATCACGTGAAGATAATCATAACCTCTTTCTGACCCATTCATTTCCCTGTTAGGTAGATGGAGATTAAATTATTTGTTTAAAAGCATTCGGTATTGGAAAAAATAAAAGGTTTAGGACCTTACTCAGCTTTGACATCAGTGTTTTTGTCACTAGAACAACCTAAACTCAAAGCACATCTTTAGACTAGACAATTAGTTTGACGGCTGTTAATTTGAATTTAACTGATTTATTTGTACTGTTAATTATTTACTTCTCAATTAAAACCATTAGGTTTTCATATACACATGTCGTCAAACAGTTCTTTTCTATCCTCCTTTGTTGTCTTTTTTGTGAAATAAAAATCTCACTAATTTATATAATAAACCTCAGATTAATTAAACTAGTTACTAAATTGAGATTACAGGGGGAAGAATTTAAGGAATCAAATTGTTTTCAAACACTTGAATTCATGTTGGAGCACTCTCATATAAATAATGTGCTAATTGCAGATTATCCTTTTCTGTTAATTAAGGAAGGTCAGCAGGATTTCTACTTGGCAACACTTAGCTTAAGTGTTCAAGTTGCTATATGTACTTGAAATAAATGAAACTGAATTACCTTTAAAATATCAGGCTTTTCATCGTTTTCAGTGATTCTTTGCACTCATTTTTCAGTTACTTAAATACAGAGAGGTTTAATATTATATACATATTTATCACTTTCTGGAATTTTTTTTAATTGATGTAACATTGGCTTACAATGTTGTATGTGATGTAAAGGTATAGGATCTCCCCATTCATGTGTATGTTACCACACAACACCTACCACCAAGACACCCATAGTCCTCCACCATGGTCCACTGTCCTTGCTTCCCCCAATTTACTTTCCCTCTTTTCCCTCCTTGACCCCCAACCCAGTAACCTCAGTTCTACAGTCATGTTTCAAGGGATCTTGTTTATGCTTTATTGGAGCCTGTGTTTTGTTTCTCTGTATTCCACGTATCAGTCACACCACCCACTAGTTCTCTTTCTCTTTCTGATTAATTTGCTTAGTTATAAATAGCAGAATTTATGGATTAAAGATAAGGTGAAGTTAGGATAATTATTCTCTTTAAAAAAATCTTTCAGATGGGCCTCCCCGGTGGCGCAACAGTTGAGCACTGGGCTGCAAAGCTGCCTGCAGCCTCTGCAGCGCCCGTTTGATCCCCGGCCACAGGGTGAGGGTCCTACATGGTGCGCAGACCTCTCCTGCCGCCCGCTGCTCCCCTCAGCAGTGTACTTCGGTCCTTCTGCCTGCTCTGCTCCCCGCTCTGGCTCTGATGAATTCTCTCACCCTCCCACGCTTCTGACTGTACCCAGTGCTTGTATAAGTAAATAAATAAATCTCTAAAAAATAAAAAAAAATCTTTCAGCACAAGACCAAAAAGCCCTTACCAACCTCTTTTGGGGGTTACCATTTCTACCAGTTTTACTAAGTATAAATGTTAAATAGATGTTATCTTACATACACCTATAGTTATTTTATATGTTTTTAGAAAGATTCTAATGTCTCAGCTTTCTTCAGTGAATAAAAATACTACTATGGAAAAGTTAAGCATAAAGGGAAATGTTAGGGAGCATTGATAGGCCTGCCATACCTTTCCCTGACAATCCTAAACTCCACTATACTTATTTATCCTGAACATGTTAGTTCTAGAACTTCACCTTATATATACCCTTGCCACTTGTAGCTCTTCGAAACACTTTAAAATCAACTTTTTTCCTTTTTGCTTCTATTCTTAAAATAAAATAGCAGTAGAACTGATACTATTCAGATCAGTACTCCTATCAGTATGTAACTCTTAATAGATACTCTATTTGTTTAGTGAATGAATTCATATATTGACAAGAAAATGAAAATTATTTTTTCCTAAGGTAACATGAGCAATAAAATTGCACCATCTGGGCCACCCTGGTGGCACAGCGGATTGAGTGCCACACTGTGAAGCTATCTGCAGCCTCTGCAGTGAAGGTTCAATTTCCAGCCAGCGAGGGAGAAACCCACATGGCGTGGCAGACCTCTACTGCCTCGCCTGCTGCTCCCCTCAGCAGTGTCTTTGGTCCTTCTGCCTGTTATGTTCCCCGCTCTCTCTGATGAATTCTCTCACCCTCCTGTGCCTCTGGCCTGTGCCCCAGTTCTTGTATAAATATATAAATCTTTAAAAAAGTTTTATAAAAAAAAAAAAGATTGCACCATCTACCAGACAGTCAAAATCAGTTATGCATACATTGCTGTGTCAACTTTGGCAAATTTAAATGAGTACTATATTTATAGATGCACTAAATTTAAATTAAGATAAAATACGGCAGATAAATGGGAAATATACCTACTGGTAATACCAATAACTTCATACTGAAAAATTTAATCTTATACTATTGAATATTATTAATCACTTCTGTATCAATATTTAAATAGTTATTATTTTTACTTGTAATATACCGATCACCAAATATGTTTTCCCTTCTTTTCTTTATACTTGCATACATAATGATTTATTGAAGATTTTATTTATTTTTTGCTTTAAGATTATTTATGCATACAAGAACTGGGATGTAGGTCAGAGGTGCAGAGTGGGGGTGAGAGGTTTCACCAGAGACAGAATGGGGTGTAGAACAGGTGGATCTACTGAAATGCACTGCTAAGGGGAGCAGTGGGCGAGACAGGAGATGCCTACTGCACCATGTGGGTTAGTTCCCTGGCCCGGATCAAAATCATGCCTCAATGGCTGGAGATTGCTTGATAGTGCTGAGACTTTAACCCCTGCATCACCAGGGAGGCCCCTGATTTATCGAATATTTTAAATGTTAGTATTAAAGACTATATAAAATATTTCATGTTTATTGTAACAATTTTAATGTATATATTATTGTTTCAGTAATTCTATGAATTAAATGTTGGGAGTCCAGGATTGGTCAGATTGCGTTTATAGGTTGCTGAGTGGCTAGCACTCACTAGGGAGACCTCATTATATTGATGGATTAATAAATGAATTAGAAACTTTAAAGAGATGTAATCTAGAATCTAAATTCATTGCAGGATGCTCTATGTGTGTTTTAAAATCTGATTTTGGCCCTCTAAACTGTGAAGAGAGGTGTTATTTGATGATATAAATAATTTTGAAGACATGTAAAACCCAAAGCAACACTTTTGGTTGGTTTCTTGGAAAGTAATAGTTTCTTATGAAATGACATTCTCCCCCATACGCACACCAGAAAAAAACCCTTTTCTTTCTCTAGTAAAATCATGTGTCTGTTAGTAAGGAAGAAGGAGGCAATGTATACTAATATATATACAACCAGATGACTTTGCCACAGAAATGGCTATACTTAATTCATTTCACCAAAGGGCAACATTTAGGATTCATCAATAAGTACCTTCTTAATGTAAGAAACTGTTATAAATAAAATGTTATAAATTTAAAAAAAAGATTAAGTAGGACATATTCCTCACTGTTTAGTATGCTTATGCTTAAAAAAATGGATGCATTTCATTAAATAATTAAAGTATATTTTAATATGATAATCAGTGATCTACAGAATGTGAGAAAACTCTTTGTAGAGAATAGTAAAATTCAAACTTAATACTTTTTTAAAGATTTATTTATTTATGCATGCAAGAACTTCGGTACAGGCCAGAGGTGTGGGGGTTGGGGTGAGAGGATTCACCAGGGACAGAGTGGGGAGCAGAACAGGCGGATCTACTGAAATACAGTGCTGAAGGGAGCAGCAGGCGAGACAGGAAAGGTCTCCTGTGCCATTTGGGTAGCTCCCTGAGGGCTGGGGGATTGAACTTGTGCTGCAAAGGCTGAGGATAGCTTCACAGAGCTGTGCTTAACCCCTTGTGCCACCAGGCAGGCCCTCAAACTTAATCTTGAAAGATAACTTCCAGTTTGACAAATATGCAAAAGGAGAGAAGGGCTGGAAGGCAAAAAAACTTTTCCTGCCAGAGGAATTATCAAGCCTGAAAGTACAGACTCATTCCTTAGCACCTAATTGTGTAGCACAATGAGCTAAGAACTGGGGATTCATAATGAATAAAACTGACATGTTCCATGCCTTCATAGAACTTATGTCTAGTCATGCAAAAGCATGTGACCTTTTGTGCTTTGGATTAGCTTTTATACAGGATAATGAGGAGGGAAAGCCCTATGCTTGGAACCCAAGCAGTCTCCTTAGGGATGTAATGATGGAGACAAGAAGGTGCTATAAGACCCCACTCTTACTTTTAACCTGTTATAGAAATGTGAGCCCCTAAAGGGCTGATTAGTAGAGAATGACAGTTTTGAATTTTGTAGGATTCAGTAACAATAGGATTGATTAGAGTTAAGCCTTCAGAATAAAATTTGGGTATTCATACAGTAGATAATTCCAATAGTCCATCAAGAAATAAGACTGATAGGACCTCTCCAGTGGTGCAGCATGTTGAGCATGCCGCTGTGAAGCTGTCCACAGCTTCTGCAGAGCTGGTTCGACTCCCGGCTGGCCAGGGAGAATCCCGCATACCCAGCAGACCTCTCCTGCCTCGCCCACTACTCCCCTCAGCAGTGCCTTCCGTCTGTCAGCCTGTTCTGCTCCCCACTCTGTCTCTGGTGAATTCTCTCACCCTCCCATGCCTCTGACTATACCTCAGTTCTTGTATAAATAAATAAATCTTTAAAAAACAAAAAAAGAGGGCCTCCCCGGTGGCGCAGCGGTTGAGCGCTGGGTTGCGAAGCTGCCCGCGGCCTCTGCAGCGCCGGTTCGATCCCCGGCTGCTTCCCGGCCACCGGAGGAGGGTCCCACATGGCGCGCAGACCTCTCCTGCCGCCCGCTGCTCCCCTCAGCAGTGTACTTCGGTCCTTCTGCCTGCTCTGCTCCCCGCTCTGGCTCTGGTGAATTCTCTCACCCTCCCGCGCTTCTGACTGTACCCAGTGCATGTATAAACAAAACAAACAAACAAACAAATAAATAAATAAAAATATGCCTCTATATAAAAAAAAAAAAAAAAAAGAAATAAGAAAATAAGACAGATAAATGTTTGTGTTTGGTGTTAACAGGAAAATGAATATAAAAAACACCTAGGAGGTAGAATTGATTAAGATGGGAATTAATTGGATTGAGTTTGGAAGGGTCGAGGAAAAGAGATAAATCAAACATGCCTTTGGTTTTTTGTTTTATTGTTTGTTTTGTGCAAAGGTTGTGGGGATGGCAGGACTACCATTTACCTTGATCCAAATTGTATGAATAAGAATAACATTTGCATGTAAAGATAACTCTACTTTTGGATATATTTGAATTTGTGGTACCTGTGTGACATCCAAGTTAAAACATTTTTGTCAATGATTAAATACAAAACAGAATTTATAAATATTAGAGAAATTGATAACAGAGATAGGGTATTGCAAAAGTGCTAGCATGTGATAGCTAAAACATGCTGTCATTTTGAGTGTACATATTCAAAAGTGTGTTCATGTTTTGAACAAATATTTATTAAGGACCATATATATGTAAAGTGATATTTTTGTACTGCAGATGTACACACACACACCTCTACCAACTCTGACTTCACAAGCTAACATTATATTTAGAGGAATGGCCAATAAGCAAATAAATATTCTGGTGATACATATGACCCAGCAATTCCATTCCAAGGTAATTACCTGGAGAACACAAAAACACTAATTCTAAAGGAAACCTGTGCTCCTATTGCAGCACTATTTGAAATAGCTAAGATGTGGAACCAACCTAGATTCCCCCCAAAAAAAAAAATCTGATGACAAAAAAACCTGATTATTGGATCGAGATTTGGTATATATACACAATGGAGTACTACTCAGCAATCAAAAAGATAAATTCACACCATTTGTAGCATTATGAATGTCACTAAATTATGGTAAGTAAAATTAGTCAGAGGAGAAAGATAAATAACAGATGGTTTCACTTATAAATAGAATATAAAGAAACCAAACAAAAGATCAAAGGCAAACCTTGAAAGCTGACTATAGGTCTAAGATATCAAGGAGGAGAGGAGAAAGGGGAGACAGGGGGAAGGGTGAAAATAAGAGGGCAAAGAGAACATTGGACTATGACTAAGGCTACCAAAAGGGGAATGTGGTGGAATATGCCCAAAGGGGAGAGGGGGTCTACTGGAGAATTGCTGAGGCTTTGGTGGTAGGTGTGCTGAAATAACATGTATTTGTAGAGGTGTAAACCTATACCCCTAAGACATACATTATGATGTAAGTCAACATTACCTTAATTAATATAATTTTACCAACAAAAGTAGTTGTTTTTAAACAATTCTTTAGTAACTATAAATGATATACAATGTTGTAAGCCAGTGCTACCTAAGCAAAAATAAAGAAACAGAATTAAAAAAGAAATAGAAAGTTGGAGGCTAATAGGATAGAATCATAGGGGAATTTTTTTTAGATAGTTTACTCAAAAAGACCTCTCTGATGAGTGCCATTATAGCAGAAATCGTAAAAGTAAGGAATCAAGTCTTCTTATAAATATATACAAGGAATTGTAAATAGAGACCAATATGTGCAAAGTCTTTGAAATAGGAGTATATCCCATTAGGTTTAGCAGGGAGACCAGAGTGTCCAGAGCTGATTGAGCAAAAGGATAACATGAAATGCTGTCTGAGACTTCACAGTTGGGCATTTTATGTATGCATTTTGTTCTAAGTAAATCAAAAGTCCTTGGAGGTGTTAGAAAAGGAAATTAGTATGTTCCAGTTTAAGTTTTCAGAAGGAATTTTGATTGTACTGCATGCAAAGTATATAGAAGGGAATACAAATGATAAGGCAGGGAAACCAGATAGATGGGCATAATACTAATCTGGAAAAACAATAATAGGAGTTTGGACTAGGCTAATTGCAATGCAAGTGCTGTGATGTTTTACAAATTCTATATGCATTGCAAATATTTTGCTGATACTTTGACATAGGAAGTGAAATTGTGGATGATTGCAGCATTTAGCGGTTGTCAAAATTGTTGAATAGAGAAAGAGCAGTGGTATTGTTTGTTTGTTTGGTTCAGTTAACTTTGATTTGTTTTTGGTGTTTGTTTTCTTTTTGGAAGGAAGGGGTTGTCAGTGAATTGGGAGCAGTTCAGCTGATGAATTGTTCAATTTCATATGCTTTTTGGAGAGACGAATGGTATGATCAAGGCAAATGGACGTATGCATTGAGTTCATGGGAGACATGAGAACTGGAGATATAAATCAATGATGATATTCACTGATTATCATGTCATATCATCAACATATAGATGATATTCAAGATCATAGCCTGAGTTAAGAGCATCCAATTAATAACATTTAAAATATTTAGATGAGATCTGCTTAGTGAGGCCAACCAAATTTTTTTAGCTCAATGTAATTAAACTATCCTGGTTATTAGTGGAGGCATAGGATTTTCCTTTTCCATCACTGGCATGCTATTCTATATTTCTAGTTTAATTCCTGAAGGCCAGTGTCTATTTCATCCAATTAATCTCTGTATGGCCACACAAATTTCTCTGTCTTTAATGCTTGGTACAGAAAAGCAGAGAAATGGGTTGGAAGTGAATGGCAAATGAAAATAGGATGATAAGCAGATAGGAACACATATGTAGTTCAGACCTAATTTGCCTCTGCAAAAGGGCTCATTTTGCATATTCATAACTTACAAGTTTGATTTTATAATTTCAAACTTTTCCTCAAGTTAAGACTTTCTGTAGACAAATGTGCTATCTTTTGAACGAAGTGGATATAAAGATAGAATAAAGGGCACTTTAAAAAATACATACTGACATTTCTCTATGTCTCTTGATACAAACTAGTTGTGTGCTGGTGCTATGAAAAAAGATACGAATCAAAGAAAGAATCCTGCAACAGAAAGCTTTTGCATCAATGAGTATGTAGGAGGAAAAAAGGAATAAATTCAGTGGAGAACCAAAGACCAGCCAAATCTTTAGAGGAGAATTTATCAGACAACTTGCCTTAGGACATGTATTGGAATGCAGTAGAGGAGAATTTAAACTTTAGGGTTTGATGGCTAGACAGTTATGATACAAAATACAATTTTTTTCTTGCTAATGGTATATTAAATTCATAATTCATTAGTAACTTTAAAGAATATTCCACTGTGGTCTTTCCAAATAACTTTTGCTTACATTACTTTTCTCATGAAGCCAACATTTCCTTTTCTATAAATCTAATATTATGTTTAATTGCTAAAATTTAATTGTGCATAACTATTTATTTTGCATGTTTCATTTTTATAATTATACCTGTAATTTTCAGTAATATGTCATAAAATACTTTGTTCTCTCTTTTTGAAAAGAACAAAATATAAATGGTTAATCAGTACAATAAATTATAATTGAAATGCTTCACCATATTATATATCATTATTAATTTATCACCTAAAATTGTTATAATTGAAAAGCTTTATTTTGTTCAATGTATAATTTGTGCATTATTTTATTTTTTAATACAATTGACCATTGACTTCATACTTGTTAAAAACCATTGTTGTTAGTGCCTATTTACAGGCTTTTCCAATTTATGTTATTGTAACATTTTCAAAGCAAACAAAAAGGCACAGGACTTGATAAGAGTGAAATGATGTTCATGAATGTTTTCATTAACTAAGATGCACTAGTAGGCTGCCCCCAACTTACTAATAGGTTTTTTTGCACACGACCATTTCTGAGTCTGTTATTCAGACAGGGATTCCTGTTCCCATAGAGACTGTGTTGTGTATGATCCCATAACTCTCAAAAGCTGATCTAGCCATAATGTAACTGAAATACAACAGATTCTCTGTATCTTTTTGCCTGAATTCAAATCTCTAAGGTCCTAGGCACCTGACAATAGGGAAGTGAGATGGAAGTGGAAGCTCAGTGAGAAGCTTCTTGCAGCATGAATGAGGCGAGGAAGCTGAAGGTTTGTCTGGTGGTATCACATTGTGTTCTCTAGGGAGAGTGGAATTAATAAGGAGCAGGTCTTGAAGAAGAGATATCATCTTTTGGGAAGTAAATAGATAACAGTATAATCTGAATTACTTAAAACTCTCAATTTTATTTTGTTGTATATCTTTAAAATTAGTGGTATAATGAGAAAAGTAAAAAAAAAAGAAAATGAAATGCTTGGATTCACATTAATACTATTAAAAAAATTAACCTCTCAAGGCTTACTTATACTCCATAGTACAGCATAAAGGGGTTTAATGAGGGCCTCCCTTGGTGGCACAGCAGGTTGAGCACAGTGCGTGAAGCTGTCTGCAGCCTCTGCAGCGCCGGTTCCATCCCTGGCCACCGGTGAGGGTCCCACATGGCGCGACAGATTTCTCCTGCCACACCCGCTACTCCCCTCAGCAATGTATTTCGTCAGTCTGCCTGTTCTGTTCCCCACTCTGGCTCTAGTGAATTCTCTCTCTCCCACGCTTCTGACTGTACCCAGTGCTTGTATAAATAAATAAATAAATAAATATTTGAAAATAAATAAATAAATAAATAGAGGGGTTTAATGAAATATGTTCAAAGGTTTTTTGTTGTTTTTTTTTTTTTTTTAGCATTCTAATGTTCCATTCTACTGTGGATGTAAGAAGCAAATAATGAGTAAGATACCAACAAATGGTCATAGTATGTCTTCTTACTTTGCAAGTATTGTGCAATATGATTTGATATAATAATAGTAGAAAGAGTAATAGACATGGGGGTCTCCTTGGTGGCACAGGGGTGAGTTTCAGCACTATCAAACTATCGCCAGCCATTGTGGCATGAATTCAATCCCCAGCCAGGAGCTAATATCATGGTGCTGCAAACCTCTCCTGTCTCACCCACTGCTCCCATTGGCAGTGTATTTCAGCGGATCTGACTGGTCTGCTCCCCACTCTGTCTCTGGTGAATCCTCTCACCCTCAGCCCCTGCACATCTAGCCTAGATCCCAGTTCTTGTATTCATAATAAACAAAAATATTTTTTTTAGAGTACTAGACATTGCTATTGTTATTAAGTGTGTCATAATTTTACCTAGTAGAATAGTAGTTCTCAGACCTGGCAAATCATCAGAATCACTTGGGGGATTTTTAAAAAAATATTAGATCCAACTTCAAGCCTAATTAAATCAGAATCTTTAGGAGTAAAGCCAAGGAATTTTTCTTCATAAAAAAAAATACCATCTTGTGTGATTCTGATGACTGTCTGGGTAGGGAATCATTATAGTAGATGTCCTTAGTAAATTGAAATGAAAACTTAGCATGATTTGCAGTTTTCATAACAAAGTTTCTACAAGGAGAAATCATCAAGATTGCTTTGTTTTTCAGTATTTTTCACATTTTCCAAAGTCTTATTTATACATAAATCTACAGGTGAACCACTTCTTAAAGGTAAATTTCAGCTAGAAAAATACTAATTTTTGGAATCTGATGCATTTAAATGTTCATTGAGACTATTCAGTGTAAAATTACCTTCAGAGATCGTGAGCCAAAGGCATACAGTAAATAACAAACTACTTCCTATTTCAAAGTAAAATATAGTCTCAAATTGCTAGGGCTTCTTTCCAATATGTGAAAATGTTTATAGCATTGTGGTCACACCTAAATATACACTTTAACGTGATTTTAAAAATATCTCCAGGTAACCCATGCAAAGAGTCTTTATGTATTTTTATTCATCTTATTTTCTCTTTTGCTACTAGTGTATGTAGAATTGCAAAATAAGTTTAATATGTATTTTGAAATATAATCATTCAGTTTTTAAGCAGAGGGTTACAACATCTGGAAGTAAACTATTTCTTAATATTCAATGAACTTTGTGAAATATGTTCTTTTTTCCCTGTCTATGGAACAATTCTTTTATTTTTCTCTTATTTTGACTAATTTCACAGCAAGAGCACATGCCAGTGAAATGTCACTCAGGTACCACAGTGTGTTAAATGTTGTTTTCTAAGAATTGAATGACAACAGCAATATTTTTAGCCTAAAAAAATCTTCTGAAATTGTACAAAATTGAAACTTTTGATTAAGTTTATCACTTCATTGCTTTATATCATTCTTAATGTAAACAGTCATAGAAATGATTTTCATTTCATTAAAAATGACTTGCTGCCCTTTTCACTATCTTCCATCTCTGTCACCTGTCCTGCATCAACCTATACCTCCAATCTAGCCAGACTTCTTTCCTAGTGCCTATTATCTAATTCATCTTTGGTGCACCCTTTCATTTCACAGAACAGTAACTGCTCCATGAATAGGTGTGCTCAAGGTGTTCTTTATGTTATCCCCTGCATTATATGATTTGTCCTTATATTTCAAAAACACATTAAACATGACATAACTGAGACCTTTAAGACATTCTTAATAAAAGAAGAGCGAGGAGGTAGCTCTATCATTGAGGTTCAAATCGCTAGGGTCTAATTTGGTGTTGGCAGGGTGAGATGTTGACAGGATTCCTCCCCCCTGCCTTTTTTTTTTTTTTTAACAGCTATTTCCATGGCTGTGGAATCGCAGGAAGGTCCTGGGTGTGTATTTTGGATTTGTCCTCAAATTTCAGAATGCCTCATTTGTGTATACCAGTGTCCCAGCTGTTGCAGACTTTGTAATGAATTAGTATTGGACCCAGAAATTGAGTTTCTGCCAGAGAATTCTGGCAGCGAACATCCTCCTATAACAACAGCTAGTGATAGGAGTAGAAATGCCAGGGGACTTCACAATAGCATGTCTCAGGATTCAGTGTAATGGCTTAACTTCAACATAAAGATGATCAGAGCAAGCACAGCTTATTGTTCCACCCTGGTGAGTGGTCTGTTAGGTGCCAGTTATGTAAATGAAGATAATTACAAGTGAGTGCCAAAATGTGTCCTCCATGAGAAAGTGTGTGGTTCTTAAATAGATCATTCTGCAATCATAAGAAGTCTTTGTGGGGGGCAATAAAATCCTCCTTCTATAAAAGGTTTAATATCTTTTGAGACACTGGGAGAAGAGTGCCATTTTGAGCAAAGGCCAATTGGGATTTCTCCAAGATTGCAAAACATCTTTCCAGTGTGACCCTAGGAAATAAAGTTTTAATTTCCAGTTTAACTATCCATCTTTCTATAAGCATTCTTTCAAATACTTCCCTTTTGATAACAAGCCAAAGTGATTAATTTTTTGAAGCAGGGAAACATTAAATTGGAATTTTTTTTTTTTAATATATGTGGCTACACAGCTTACTCCTTTGGGCAGAAGCTTGATATATTCAAAAACAGAAGCCACTTTTGAAAGAAACTTTAGCACACAGTCTGTCACAGGCTAAGGTTACTAGGTCCTTTCAGTCCTATCTGCGAATTACTTGTTTTTGAAAGTTTTGTCTCTCGATTTATGAAAACAAATTGCTTCTGGAATGCAATGAGTGACATTACTTTTTCATAACTCAAAACATTATCTTATTATTACCAGATATTTGGAGTTCCCCCATATGAAATTTTTACATTTTTAGTGAGTTTATCCTCATGTACTGTATTATGGGTAATTAGTTTTAAAGGCAGAGCATGACCAGTGAAATTTAGTGATCTGTGTCATCCAGTGTGCAAAATAATAATAAAAAAAAAATACTTGCCAATGATTAAATTGCAATTTTTAAAATTAGGTTTTTTTAATTTTTTAAAGATTTATTTATTTTTATACAAGAGCTGGGGTACAGGCCAGAGGCACAGGAGGGTGAGAGGATTCATCAGAGACAGAACAGGGAGCAGAACAGGCAGACGACAGAAATACACTGCTGAGGGGAGCAGCGGGCATGACAGGAAAGGTCTGCTGTGCCATGTGGGAATTTCCCTGGCTGGCCGGGAATAGAACCTGCACTGCAGAGGCTGCAGACAGCTTCACGAGCTGCACTCAACCTGTTGTGCCACAGGAGAGGTCCCTAAAATTACATTTATTGAGATAACTTCGGTTTACAACACTATATGTTTTAGGGATACAGGTTCACACTTGTACGTGTATGTTTACCCACCACCGAAGCACCAGATTTTGAGAGGACCGGGACATCGTTTGTATTGTACACATTTTCATTTCTTGTTATTAACGAAGAGTAAGGAGTTAATAAATATTAGTTGAATAAGTGAATGAATGTAACACATGCTAAATGGCCCGTCCAACTCACTACTTCTAAGTGAGAACAAAATAAACTACATTTATTTAGATGTTGGATATGTTTTTAAAAGCAATTTCCAATAAAGAAAGAAAAACAAATTAAAATGAGATTTTTTTGCCTGTTTTTTTTTTTTTAAAGATTTTTATTTTTATTTATTTATTTATACAAGCACTAGGTACAGTCAGAAGCGCGGGAGGGTGAGAGAAATCACCAGAGCCAGAGTGGGGAGCAGAGCAGGCAGAAGGACGAAGTACACTGCTGAGGGGAGCAGCGGGCGGCAGGAGAGGTCTGCGCGCCATGTGGGACCCTCCTTCAGTGGCCGGGGAGCAGCCAGGGATGGAACCCGCGCTGCAGAGGCCGCGGGCAGCTTCGCAACCCAGTGCTCAACCGCTGCGCCACCGGGAAGGCCCGCCTGTTAACTTTAAAAAAAGACATGATAACATTATGTTAAGTATGGTAATGTTATGGGTATTCACATACACTGTGGTGTATTATAAGCATATACAGCCATTCTGGGGAAGCATTATGTAATATGGACTAACATTTAATATCTTAATATGATTTTATATCAAAATTAAAGTTTGGAAGATAATTGCAAGGCTGAATTTTAAAGAAGGTCATTGCCATGTTATTTTAAATTGCAAAAATTGGGAGTTTAGAAATCTATCAGAAGAGAATTGCATTAAATGAAAATGAGGTTTTCTTTGAATTGAAAATAATTTTGTGCTTTTATTAATTTGTTTAATTCAAAATGACTGTATTGTCTCTACCTAATTTATTCTTTCTCATTGACTATGTTAGGTGTACATGATATTAGCAAATATTAAAAATGTTTTAATACATTCTAATTTCATAGGTTATTGAACCCAAAATAGCATGAAAAATACTTGACTTTTTATGTAAGCAAATTCTTGAACTAAGTAACAGAAGTATCCATGTATAGGTTCTTTCTCTAGATCTATGCTTAAAAGGCAGAAATTACAGAATGATTTCCTTTTCTACTTAAGAGTCTTCCTAAAATACTGAAAGGACTTTAATTGAAGAAAGTGAGATAAGAGTTTTTCTGATGATTAAATATTTTTTTAGATTGTAACTTCAATAAAAATAAGGAAAGAGATACACAATAAATTTTGGAAAATCCATGCGGAAATATTTCAATATAACTTAACAAAAGGGGGACGCAATCTTATTTATATTAATTTCAGTGTTAGTATACTAAAATCATTAGTCCACTCTCTGGAATCATCAATACAAAGGTCTGATGAGGACCCACCACGTGCAGGAGGGAATGCTGAATTTCTTTCCTGGTATACTAGTTATGTCTCCAACAACTGAAACTAGATAAACGCTCCATGTGTTTTTATAAGTGTATAAATAACCAAAGAAATATACTTTTAAAATAAATATCTTTTGAATAACTAGGTGCAAGCTACTGTGCTGTACATTCTTGGAAACATAAAGATTAGGTAAAAATATTTCCAGCCTTTATTGAGCTTTCAAATTGAGATATTAAGGATTATTGAATGTATCACATAACAAGATTATCAGATTGGTATTTGAATAGAAACAGGATGTGATACTTGCTTCCTGATTTTGCATTGTGTTGTCTCTCTTCAACAAGTGTGCCTTAATCAAAGTTTATTGGAAAAACTGGTAAGAATGGAAGAAACTGTTTTCTTCCAGTCTTTTTTATGTCTCATTGTGGTAATGGCTCTGAACTGGAGAAGGAAATCAAAATAATAGGGTGACAATCATCTTGACAAACTTTGTTTCTCATCAAGTCTTTTTCTACAAGCAAGAAGCCTCTGGACCCTTCTATCATCTAGTTCTTAAGCTGTTGGTTTCTGTCAAGGGCACTATTTTCAAAATGAACTCTTAAGTTTTTATTTGTAAACATATTTTCTACAAGAGTCATTTTACAGATAACTAAATACATGAAATTATTTTGAAATCAGAACTATTTCAATTTCTTTGAAATTGGAAACATTTTAAAAACTTAAGCGTACCTCAAAAGATTTTTAGTGCAAAAACCTAGAAAACCCCATAAAAATTATATTTCAATAGACGTATAGTTACTGATACACTAAGGTGATGATTAATATCACCAGTAGTTAACATTTTATTTTATTCAAAGGACACTTGTATGCACATTATAAGGACATTTACCACTTCATCTGCTAAAGATAATCTAACCTAAACTCACAATAACTAGAAAACAAAATTGAAATACCCCGAATGCCTCTCAAAAGTGAGTTTGCCCAAGATCTTTAAAATCTATTCTTTGAGAATTACCTTCAAAATTCACTACACAGATGTATATGTGCTTTATAATTTGCATTGTGTATAACATAACCTAAAAATACAGAATTCTAATTATGAGTGTAAATGATTCCTTCCTTCATTTAATACATATATTTTGTTAATAATCACAGTGCTTCATTAGCATTAGCAACTGGTTGTCAGTGACTGACATTTTCTTTCATGAATGAATTTTATGTTCTGCTGTTCAGATTGCCCTGTAACACTACTAATTGTAAACTGTTTGGAAAGAAAGAATTTATCCGAGTTCATCATTGATAAGGATGAGGTCATTTAGAAACTTGGGAATGGTGCTGGACTAGAACTTGGAATTTCTGAAGTCTCCTTGGAAACTCTGTCATTTTGTTCCTAAAAACATTCTAATTTTAGCTGTAGGGGCTTTCTTTAGAGGTTCTGAACTCACTGTATCTGCACCTGAACTAATCAAGGCCTCTCTCTTCTCAAATGGTTTTGCTCTCACCCTCTCTTTCCTCCTCTGGGACTGGCCTAGTTAGCTTCTGGGTTACCAATGCAGAGACTCTCTGCCTCAAGGCTCTTTCCTTTAGATCTGTTGTAGCATTTCCTCCCCTTGGTGCCAGGCAGGGTCATAATCTTTGCCTCAGGGTTCCTGGCTACTGATCCTCATACTTACTGAGGGGAGGGTGAATAGAGAAACAGAGTTTTGCATTTTTCTCATCTGTGTCTCAGTTGCAGGAAACTGGAATACGAACTCTGAAAAGAAACTTTTCCTCTGTTTTTCTTGGTCTGCCTTTTTCACAAACTTGTGCCCTTACTTTTCCTTTGGAGTGATCCACCTCATCCCTTTGCTATTTGCAGCCATGTGAGCTTTCTTTCTGACAGGAAATGAGCCCAAGCTTCCAAGTCACTCCCCTAACTAACCTGTGAAATATAGGTAAGATGATTCCAATCTAATTAGGACTAAAAACCATTATTACTCATGAGATGAAAAATATTTTACCTTTAAGTGAAAAACTCCGCTTTAAAAAAAAAAATCCTGGTCATCTTGGCAACAAATCCTGAAATACTTAAAGCTTTTCTAACTAAATTTGCCAAATGTATTAAGTACAGGTACAAATAAATTCAAGTTTATCTGGGCATCTTCTGTTTATTCAGCAACCTTCTAAATCCATCAAAAATAGTACATATTATTTAATGCTTGTTAGCTTGTTTTGTGTTTGGTTGTGATAGAAGATGGTTATTAATTTTTTTCATCTTTAATATTGATTTGTCTATAACCAGCATCCTGTATCAAGTTCTTAATAACTTCAAATAAGCTATCTCTTAAGAATAACAAATTCCCTTTAGTATAAAAGCTTATCTGTCATTCTCTTCATAAAAAAATAAGAAAAAAAGAGAACCAATTTGAATAAGATGTTGAAATTCTTACTGTTGTTCTGTTGGCATAACTAGCAATGTTATTAATGACTCAGTATTTGTTTTCTTCTCTTTATGCCTCAGGCAATGTTTTTACTTAAATCTTTTACTATATAAAACTGTCTTCAATGATAGAGTCTTCCTGATTACCCCTTGTGGAAAGAGCATGAGCTTCAAAGTTAGTTAGTTGTTCAAACCTCTTACACCATTTCAAGGATATGTGAGACAGCTTGGACATATAATCTAACTACTCCAAGCTTCACTTTACACATCTGTGACAAAAAGGGGGTGTTTTGTGGATGAAATGAGATATCATGTTCAAAGATTTATAATTATAGTTAGTATATAACGTTAAATTGCAAAATCCAACTGAGCTTACTTTCAAGATCTTTATCAAGCAATTCATGAGTTGGTCAGTGTCCCATCTAGTAAGCAGAAAACAGCTCAAAAAAGCTATCCAAAAGAAAAGGTATTTATAGGCAGAAAGAGATCAAGGTAAGTGAAGAGGGAATTATTTTAGATTTAGGTAACCTAACTATGAGGGATGGAAAAAGGTCTCAGGGAAGATTTTATTACCTTCCTTTGGGGAAACGAAAGTTACTTAATTGGTAATGACCAGAAAATTCCATACTGACCAGTTAAGACTACATTCCTGGGGGAGGTCTGAACTGCAGTTAGGTTAAGTATTAAGTCTTGGTGGATGTATCATGAGAGTCTCCATTTTGGAATGTTCTTTTTTTTTTTTTTTTTTTTTTTTTTTTTAACAGTAATGAATACTTAAGCATTTAGTAGGAGGCAGCACATTTCTACATTGCACTATGGTTATGCTGAATATATTTTTAACTTTCTTACTATAGCAAAAGATCTTTGAGGGCATGTGATCTCATAGCATAGGGATCATCTGTACTCAATCAGAGTTGTTTTTTTTTTTTTTTTTTTTTAACTTTTAACCTGGCCAGGGAGTCTGCTATCTCCATTATATCAAATCTAAGAGACTTAATTAAAGCATATGCTGAGTTATGTGTGTTCTGAGGACTGGTTATCTTTAGTTTTACCTTAGTATTTGTGTGTATTTGTATTCACATAGATGTAGTGATGCGGGCTTAGGAGAGTTCTGCTGTATAGCTCACCCATACATTCATGAAGTTGTAAACACCATCACTGAATCTCAGAGGGGATTAAAATACAACTTTGCAAAATATGATAAGACTTTTTCCCTATCCAATAGAACATTTTTTCTACTTGAATAAATTGCACAGAACTAAATAAATATTGAAGTAAATTTTCACAAACTGCAATATGCCAGGCTTGTTAATTAAAATGCATATATCCATTTAGCAAAGTCATTATAAAGCTAAAAATCAGGATTCTATCTCAATTGATCAGCTTTTAATACATGGAAGAACTGATATCCACTGAAAAATAAAATAATTTCAAAAAAGTTTCACTTGAAAAATAATATTGTTTTTTAGCTTTTAAAATATTTTCAAATACATTATCTTCTCTGATTTTAAAAATCATTTATAGGAAAAGGTAAATATTATTACCTGTGCTTAATGGCAAGAAAATTAAGGCTTAGTCCAAGTTCATCAACTAATAAAAAGTAAAAGGTTGCCTTCTGACATTTAGTCAATACATTACATCATATTTTCTCTTCTAATTGCAAATAAAAGCTTTTGAGTAATGGGCTATGCCGCTAGTAGCAGCATCACAGACATGTTTTATTTTACTGTCTTTTAAAAACTAAAGATGATCAGTCCTCATACTGCACAATATATGGCATCATATTGTGACTACCTGTGATATTTGATATATGATGGGTTGGATGGAGTTACTAGACCTCTGATTGAGTAATGATGATCCCAAATCAGAACAGAATTTGGGAAATTCTCAAAATGAAAAAGTAACTAACTCTTCATTTAGTTCCAAAGACAACATTCCAGAAGACATTCATATTTCATCAATGTGTGTGAAAACATTTTATACTCTAACAACATTTTAAATGCCAGCTTTAACTCTGCCATCTGGATTTCTCAGAACAGTAATAGAAAAGCTTCCTCACTTTTGTTTCTCCAGCAATTCCAATCTCTCTCTCATTCCCTATAGATAATGCACTTTCTTATCTTCTGAGTTAATTGAGGCCATTCAGTGTGAACCCTTTTTTCTTCCTACCTCTTCATGGCAAAATTACCTATCCTCCCTTCTCTTCAACCTGTCACAGAGGATGATGTGTTTCTTCTCCCTACAAGACTATCGACTGTTCTTACTCCTTGATTTAGCCCCTTCTTATCCCCTCTAGTGACTTTTTCAATTCCCTTGTTCTATTACAACTTCTGTTCCTCCCTATCTGTTAGCTCAAAACAAACAACAAACAAAAGCTCTCAAATTTTACTTCTCTTTTAATTTGGTCTTCACAAAACTTAAGGAGAGAAATGTTTGCACTTCTGATCATGATTTTCCCCCATTTATTCACCAGTAAGTCCTTGCAGTCTAATTTCTACCTCAATACTTAATGGGAATGACATTTGATAGATAATGTGAAATTATCAGATCAACAAGAACTTTCATTAATCTTTAGTCTTTGTGAGTTTTCTTTGGGAACATCATCTATCCTTTCCCTTCATAATTTTTTTATTCTTTTTTATTTTCTCAGATTCATTGAAAAATAATTGATGCCATAATTAGTTTATTTAAATTAATAGTTACTTAGTGAGATATAATTTATATACACCATGTATGTTATCCTTTTAAAGCATTAAATTCAGTTGTCTTTAGTATATTCACAAAATCGTGCAACCAGCACCATCAGTGTCTAACTCCAGAATTTTTTCATCACCTAAAAATAAGCCCCATGCTCTTAGCAGTCACACCCCTTTCTTCCCTCCCTCAACCCCTGGCAACAATTAATCTACTTTATATCTTTATAAATTTGCCTATTCTGATCATTTCATATAAGTGAATCATAGACTTCGTGGTCTTTGTGACTGACTTCTGCCACTTAATGTTTTCAAGATGTATCCATCTTGTAGAATGTATCAATATTTCATTACATTTTATGGCTGAATAGCATTCCATTGTATGGATATACCACATTTTATTTTTCATGTAGGAATACTATGTCTCTATAAAGATTTACATGAGATCTCTAACTGAAATAATGTTTGAGTCTTATGAACTTCTGAAATGTTTGAAGAAAATATTTCATGGTGGTATGGCATTTAATGAATCATTTCTTACTATACAGTAAGCTCCACTAGGGTACAAGCAATGTTATACATCCTCCTACTTCCACTAGTGTTTAGTACCTACTTCTGTGTTTGGTAAATGGGAAAGAATGGGAAAAAATTCGATACAAGTAACTTTTCATGTACTTTCCTCTTAAAAAATATTTTCCAAATCCTTTAGCTTTTGCATTCTTACTTTAAATCACAGAGAAAATCCAGAATACAGGATTCAAAGAATAGTTTAATTTTATATATTATACTATAACTTAGTAACATTTTCAGTTAATATCTAATGTGCCATTTAAAATAATAATATAGCAATAATGAGTCTTTAATCTATTTCCCCCACCAAAAATATGGATCATATAGTAACAAAAATATTTACATATGAAATCACAAAAACATCCAAGCTATGTTTGGTGAAAAAAATTGTTGTGAAACTATTACTTTGAGCAAAATTTATTCCAGTTCATCTTTACTACTTTTACTTGGAAATTTTAAAGTTGACAGAATTCCTTAATATGTAAATAAGGATTATATTTGGTATTACCATACAAAATATTAATTTTTGTGTCTCATTGTTAATGGGCAGACTGAGGGGTACCATGGGACTCCCAAACCTGCAGGTTCTAAATTTCTGCCATCCACCACATAAAGACAAAGCATACTCTCTTTTTTTTAAAAAAGATTTATTTATGGGCCTCCCCAGTGGCACAACAGTTGAGCACTAGGTTGCAAAGCTGCCCGCAGCCTCTGCAGCGCCGGTTGGATCCCTGGCCGCAGGCGAGGGTCCCACGTGGCCGCACAGATCTCTCCTGCCGCCCGCTGCTCCCCTCAGCAGTATACTTCATCAGTCTGCCTGCTCTGCTCCCTGCTCTGGCTCTGGTGAATTTTCTCACCCTCCCACGCTTCTGACGGTACCCAGTACTTGTATTAATAAATAAATAAATCTTTAAAAAAAAAAGATTTATTTATTTATACCAGAACTGTGGTACAGGCCAGATGTGCAGAAGGGTGAGAGGATTCACCAGATAGAGCTGGGAACAGAACAGGCAGACTGACTGAAATACACTGCTGAGGGGAGCAGCGGGCAAGATAGGAGAGGTCTGCAGCGCCATGTGGGTTGCTCCCTGGCTGGCCAGGGATCAAACTTGTGCTGCGGAGGCTGCGGATTGCTTCATAGTGCGGTGGTTAACCCCTTGCGCCACCAGGGAGGCCCTGACAAAGCATACTCTTAAGTGTATAAGAACTTTAATAGAATAGAATAACATGTTTAGAGAGGGAAAAAGAGAAGAGATATAGTTTCCTAATGAAGCACCCAAAATTACCCATCCACCTGTAGGCAAATGCCCAGTCAAATAGGATTGGCCAGAAACAGGACTGTGAGGACTGCTGAGGCATATATTTAAGGCTCCTGCTGGCTAAAAGGGAAGAAGGGACCAGGCAAGCTGGGATGAAAGGAGCAAAAATCACAGTAACCTCCCCGCAGGTCTCTCATCCATGTCTCTTCCAAGTGTGTCTACATGTCTCAACTCCACATGCGCCCCCCCCCCCAAGTTCCTGGTGCAAGTCCAAAGCCGAAAAACAACTGCACCCTCCTTCACATGTGTCTCTGCTCCATGTGTTTCCTCCTGTGTCTCCCCTTCTCCAAATCTCCAAGCCACTCAGCTTCACACTTCCTTAGGTGGGGCAGTGAACATAGAACCTCCCCTTTTTATGGAAATTACACTGTTAAACCATCAGCAATTCATTATCATTAACAGCAGAATATTGAAGGAAAACAATCTGAATACCAGGCTACTTGGTATTATTTATTGCATCCTGTGGAATGCCAGCTGAGAGAAAGAAAATGTGTTCATTCCATTGAACTGAGTATGATTCTAGGCCTAACAAAACAAAGCCCGTCTTACCCACAATAATGTTAACTCACAGGCTTATTTTGTGGAAGTTTCTGAGCTCATCTGGGAGTTGTAATCATTCTTGAATATACTGAGTAATGAGTTTGGACTTGAACCCTGGAGTTTGTTAGGACTTCTGAAGATTACTTGAGGGTATATTCTATCACATTTTCAATACCTTGATTGTCTCTCCTTTGTATCTACATCAGGAATACTATACCAAAATAGCCTGACATACGATTGGTAAATAAGATGCCTTACGAGTAATTATCTCTTCTGAGTACTATAAAATAAATAACCTTAGCTTCTCAGTTTGGCCTCCATAGAGGTAAACAATATAAACGTAGTGTAAACTACACATCTATTCTTTAACTTTATGTAAATATATTGTAAAACATAAATAACAATTATTTTTAAAAGTATTTTCTAGTAATTAGCTTTTTTCCTTCACAAACTTCGTCTAATTATGTATCAGACATGATAAAAGGAAAGGTCAATAGCTACAGATGCATAATTTCACTCTGATAGATTGCTGTTTGAAAATAGGTTGTGACAATTAGATGATTAATTTTCTTCTATTAAATAGCATTATGAGACTTCAGATTACATTTATCAGTATATTCTCTTTAGTTGGAACATAATGCAAGGAAAGGCAAATAGATTAGGAATTCTTACTCTTTGTGGAAGGATCTGAATATACTTTTTATCAACCATACTTGTGAAAATAATTAGAAAATGAAATTCTGTTTGAAAATGTACTTTATGTTCGGTGTTCAAAGTAACATACTAAAGACATCATGTGTTAAAGGTTAAAATATATGAGTATGAAGAGCAAAAATCTTAAAAGTCCTGTAAGCTGCTTTTTTTTTTTTTTTTTTTGGTTTTGGTTATCTGCACAGTATACACCCCTTGTCAGTATAACTAGGGAGTGCCTGTGTAAACATTCTTGTTTCGCCTGTTCCACATAATCGTTTCTTGTATCATATTTCTTCTGACCTCGCTATCTGAAACCAATTACAGGAGATCCATTTGGGCTGCATCTATTTTCATAAGAAGCCCAGACAGCAGTGTTTTTCTCAGAGATGAATATCAACATCAAATATGCTTCTGAGTGCTTTGTTATTTATGTTTCAGAGAGATTTTGTAGCCTTCAGCTCTCAAGAATGTGTCATGCTGTGCTGTTTATACATTGAAGATATTAATGGGCGTAGATGTCATTTTTCATTTTAATGTCTCAAATGCAACAGGCTGATAGGTTAAGCATTCCTATTTTTATGGCGAGAGATATGAGTGATGTCTGTTTTTTTCCCAAAATATACATATATTTACTTTGATAAAAAAGAAGTTATTTATAAACCTTATCATACTCAACATCATTTTGAGTTTCACTGAGTATTTCTAAGCTATTTTCAAACAACTTTACTTCTGGTTCAAGTTTTGAGTGTCTTTAGGGAAAAAAGTATTGATTGATCTTGTGGGCCTGCAAAGCTTTTTCACTCTTGATTCCTATCATGACCTACCCATAAGAATTAATCTTTGATTATCAGGTTCAAAACTAGCATAAAGTTATTACTATTGTTGGAGAGTGATGTGTTTGAACTTTCCTTTTCTTGTAAAAGTTTAGTTTATTTGAAATTGTACAGTAACTATAAAGACTGGTGTTTTGATAAATAATTTAGAGTATAATACACTGAATTTTGGGAAACATGCATTTGAACACCTCCGTGGTCTAATAAAAGTTTGCCTTTAACCTATTATAAGGATTTTTTAGGCATCTTTTTAAAATATTTTAATTTAATACGATTCCAATTTTTAAAATATCCTCTCCTAATTTTCTATAGCTTTGCTAAAATGAGATAACTTCATTAAGTAAAGTGCACCCTTAATTCAAAACAAATGTGTTTTTGGAAACTAGATATGGTTTGACTGCTTTAGAAATTCTTGTTGTACATTTGACTCAGTCTCAGTCATTATTAAAGGAACTTTTGTATCTTTTGCCTTTTGTTTTAAATTAATTTTTTTTTTGCAGAGGGTGAACGTATAAATATCTAGCTGGTTTAAGAATGTTATGAATGGACATAGGATTTCTCTTCTTTACTTATCAATTAAAGTGGACAAGTGATTTTCAAATTAATATTTTATATAATTTGACACCTAACACCTAATGTTGATGGAAGTGTTTTATTTCATAATCTTTCATCTTTTGAATAGGTACAATATTCAATTGCAAAGATGAACTAAATGTCTCTGAGCAATTTGTTTATTGAAATCCATTCCTAAAATGTTATCCAGAATACTGCATATAAAAATGTCATTTGGTGCCTGCAGTTAGAATGTAAACTGCCAAAGATTCCTGGTTATTAGTTTAAAATTATTCCTGATCTCTTGCAATTGTTTCTGTTCTCTTACCTCTTATAGTTACCTTGGCAGTCTCTGTTGCTACCAACAGACTGTTAAAATAGGTGAATAGCTGTTTTTCATTATACATTGCATTAAAAGTTGATCCTTGACTTTTTAAGAGACAACTGTAAATTCACATGAAAACCAAAGTACTGTTTTTAAAAAGCAGCAAGTTTTAGTTAGCTCTCTTGTGGTATTCTGTTGTATTATTGCTCCTTTAATAACAAAGTACACTCACACACACACACACACATTTTTGTCTAGTGTTACTTTGATGGAGCTACAGTTCTAATACATCTAATTCTCCAGGGTCTTTTTCTAGCCATTGACTTATACATATGCTTTTGGATTACTTGTTTAGATTAAGGTAAATAGATAGAAGCAATTTGGTAAAATGGCTAGGTTTCTAAACTCCAGAAACAAGAGTGAGTTTGTGATTGTGCTGTTTTCATAAGATTGGTTCTTCAGTGATTTTTTTTTTGCTACAAAATGTTAAAACTAAGCTACAAAATTCCTAAGGTTTTGTCCTGCTCTCTATCATTCTATAACTGATCAAATGAGAATTGTTACAAGAGATAAAAGCTCCATCCGATTTTGATGAAATATGTGATTAAATTCAAGTAAAATATGGTGGGAACACATAACAAAATTTATATATATTCTGTGATTGTTGTTCTATTCACACACTTATAAATTCAAAACATGAAAAGATGATGTTTCCCTTTTAAGTTCTGATAAATGGATATGTTCTCTTTACCGGTAAAAAATAATTTTGTTAGGGTGCCGTATGTTCTCCTTTACTTGAGTTTTATTCATTGCCATCTAATGGTTCCTGTGATACAACAGAGACAATATGGCACACTGCAGTGCACTATAGCCTGCAAGCCAGTAGACCTTGAACAAAGCAGTTCATTGCTCTAGTTCTCATTTTTCTCATATATTAAAATTAGAGGGTCAAATTGGATGATTCCTAAGATTGCTTTTGCTGCTAGTCATCCCTGATTCCAATATTTTGAATTGTATTCATTAAAATCCTTTAAAAATAATCTAACTACAGAATTCAGTATCGACTATATAGGACTATTTATTTCCAAATAAACTAATGAATTCAAAGGGAAAAGGAATTATATGAAAAACATTAGATGTACTTTGAGTGAATTTTGGCATCAAAAGGAAAAATAGTTGACTAATTTTATTTTTTGGAATTTTCACATAGACACCACCTAAGTTACTATTATTATTTCCATATAAAAATATTATTGTAGTTATTTTATAGTGTAGTTTTAAAAAAGAAAGTTGCATTTTTTTAGAATACTGCGTGAAATTTTAAACATGATTTTTGTAACTGAGGTATTTTGGAATTAATTTTGTTTGATCTTTTTTTTTTTCCAAACTGAACTTTGTAATAAAATTATGAGTTCACTGAAATGGACCATCCTTAGAAACATTTAAGTTAACTTGTAATTACTTGAGAATTTTAAAAAATAAAAGAATTGTTGTGAGTGTGTCTCCAAATGTAAAAAGTGTGCTTACAAATTCTGCCAGATCCAGCTATGGGAAGACAAATCAGTGTTGTTAGGAGATAGTGCTAGTGCATTCAGTTTGTTTACTTTGGTTTCTATGTCTGCCTGCCTTCTCAGAAAACTTGCTTGGAGCCAGACTGTAGCAGCCCTCTCTCTGTCTTTTCATAATTGATCAGGGGATGACTGCTTTCCCTGAGGGTTAAGACGTGGCAACTTTTTCTGTTTGCTCAGCATCTCAATGCAGTAGTTCAAACATTGTTCACACCAGCTGGCAGTGTAATGCCATATGCACATCTTGTCAAAGCAACTGTTGTCATGGATACTAGAAACTCTCTTAAAAAACCAGATCATTGATTCCAATCAAAATTGTACTTTTTATCAGCTTAGAATCTTAATTATTATAGAAGAATATTGATCTCAAGTATATTTCCCATCATGAAAAATTTACCTTATATTGTCAAACAGTGAATAACAGAGTAGGACAATGATTTATTTTAGTTTTATGTATTGAAAAAAATCTCATCATTATTGTTCATTGAACTCAGTTGTTGAGAGGGAAAAAAAAAGAGTGTGTGAAGTAAAGGCATTTAAAAAGTTTTTTATGTATTAGTTTATACTGCTACCTTTAAAGCAACTCACTATGTATTATTATGTCACTACTTTTTATATGATGTTTATATAATACACTCACCAACCTGTCCCTCCTCTAGTAAATGAAAAGCTTACATTAATTTCTTATGTTAAGTTTAATTTCCTAAGTGGGAAAGAAAACATAAAAATAAATGAAAACATCTTCTATTTTGATTGGTATTCTGTCACACATAGAAACAAACCTGATTGGTTGAGTGGTAATTTCTTTGTTCTCTGATTTTGCTAAGAATGCAAATGAAAACCACTCAATTTTATTTGGCATTAAAACTGCACTTTATTTTGTCAAAGGAGAGGTTTCCCCTTGAATTGTAAGTACAAAAAAGTGTTTTTAATCTTTAGTGAAAATCCTTATTAATTCACTTTCAAGATAATCTGATGTTGATTTGTCAAATTTAATTACAGCTTCCGGTAACACTTGAAGTCTACTGCTTTTGCTTCAAAATTGTAATATGAAAATGCAAATTGAATGATAATTTAAAAGGGAGTGGGCATTTTAGTTGAACACTCAAAGACAAGTTCCTTGTGGAAATGAGGTTATTGGTGCAGTTTATGATTTTTTCCTCTTTAAGCACTTTAAGCAAATTAACTTTATTTCCTCCAGGATTACATGTGTCTCTGCAATTTTAAGTAAAGTTGCATATGTGTGTTATGTGGATTCTTTTTTTTTTTTACTTTATGACAAATAATATGTAATGACTCACTCTAGAAGAGAGGAAGATTTCTTATATATTGAAACCTATTACTATTAACCTACCAATGACTGATAATCAGTTTACTTTTAATAAAATATTTTGGTATTTATTTCTTTCTACTTACAGGCTCTCCAGGCAGCAAGACAACTTCTCTTACAGCAGCAAACAAGTGGATTGAAATCTCCTAAGAGCAGTGATAAACAGAGACCACTGCAGGTTAGTAGAGAACCCCTGTCCTTGGAGTCTTATTTTAAAAGATATTCATGATGATAACAGATATGCTGACTCAGTTTTAGACATACAAAAATTACATTTGCATTTATTAGCTAATTTTAATTCATAAAGAGAACTTATTTTGCCTTCTTAAGAGAAAATAATTATTTTCTATTAGCGTAGCTTATAGACGTTTACAAGGTTAGTTACTACAAAAAATATGTAGGAACCACATTTGGTATATACAGAGGCAGAAAAAAGTTTTGTCTAAAACTCCCTTTTAGAATTTTAGTGGAACTTTATTCACAAAAAGTTAAAATGTGAAAATTCTTCCTTAAAGGCAAAGTCATAGTAAAATGGTATAGAAAGCATTCTTAGACAATCCTTCTGTATTTGCATCCAATTGACAAATGCAGAAAACCTCCAAGTTTGCCAAAAAAGCTGTATGAGTTTGCCAAGGACTTATTACTGTTGCTACAGTTATAAAAACACATTCTGGAGTTTGTTGTCCTCACTCATATGTTTGTCCTGTGAAACTGATAGTATGTATGTCTTTTAAAGTAACTTTTAGATACATAATATAACCGTTTTATATAGACTTAGCCATAATATATAGTGACTTTGTGGGGAAGGGGTGCATTTTTAGGGTGTATTTAAAAAATGTTGGCAAGATAGACTCTGGAGTTGAATAAAACATGTTTCAAAATATTTATCAGCTCTGTTGAAAGATACTACCTTTTCCTGAATCGTGTTATATGTGTGTCTAATAAATCAGAATTAGTTTAAAAATGAGGAAGAAATTTTTTTTATTACTTTGTTTTTAACAACACAGTATTGATTTTTTTTTTTTTAATGGCCTAGCTGTCTGTTTTCATTTCCAGGTATACTCCCAAATGTTAGTGACTAAACCTTACATGATGGCCTTTTGAAGTTTAGTTTGCATGACAGAAAATTATAGGCAACCAATCTACATGATCCAGAAACTACTTATTACCTAGTGACTGGATTAAATTGATGGCCTAGACAAATTTGAGATGAGAATATATTTTCTTGGGAACAAACCCATTTGTGGAGAGTGGGTGGGAAGAAGGAGGACTTAAGGGTAGGAATATGTTTCAACAGAATCTAAAGTACAGATGTCTGTCATGACTGCAAATGAAAATTATATTGAATCAGCCTGAGTTTAACATTTATTGTATTTTTTTTTCTTTTTTAAAATAAATTTGGAAGACTTTTAACCAGTGATTCTGGGATTACACTCCTCAACAATCCAAATAATAACAGTGATTGGAGTATCTCCATATAGTTATCTTAGTCTGTGAGCCTTTTATAAATTTACATAAGAGGGAAAAATTTACATAGAAGTCATAGAAGATAACAAATGAAATGTTTATCCTACTATGGCTTCAAAGTGGGAATTTTGCTTACTCGCTGGTATAGCAAAGGAAGTTAACAGATATTGGAAAACATCTAATGGTGGGAAAGTTTATTGTTTCAAATATCTGGAAAATACTACACATTGTCCTAATTCTGTTTTATCAAGTGACTTTGCCAAAATGGACAAAGTGGTTGTTCCCTCCTTTCCAAAGCTAAGTCCAGAAGTTTCTTTTTTTTTTTTTTTTTTTTTTTTTTTTTTTTATTGTTGGTTACCAGGGTATCTCTGGAAAGAATGACTGGGCTTTAGTTTTTCTTTTTTGTTGTTGTTGTTGTATTGGGGGCAAGATTTTGATACTTTGTTTAGATAAAATATAGATACATTTTCTTAGCAAACACACAGATAATATGTGGGATATTAATGACTCTAAAATAAGAAATTGTTGATCATGCATGAAATGTTGTATAAATAAATTTGGGTAAAGTCCTCATTTTTATTTTATCACAAAAGGGCAATTGAAAGGTTTGTAAATATCTTTTAACAATTTCAGTTGCTAACCATTACTAGAAAGACTTTGTTTCACATTTATTTAGTGTTTTGCTATACACATTAATATGGATATATCTCTATGGTGTAGATTATAAAACTGTATCATTTTATTATTGTTTTGTAATTTTGATGAATCCTAATACCAAAATGTCTTAGAAAGAAAAAAAATTATGAATAAGAATTTAGTAATAATGAAGACTTATTTATGCACCAAAATACACTGCAATTAATACAATATGAGCCTACATTTTTAGATGTCATAGTACTTCATATGCTTAGCAACTGGAAACATGCTGTGATTGTATTACAAATCTAATAAAAACCTAATAGCATTTTTATACTAGTTTATACATGTTATCAAAGGGGGAGATTAGGTAATGATTACCCTTGCATCTGCAAATACTGTTTAATGTGAGTTGTAATGTTTGCCACTTACGTAAAAGAACACGAATATTTCTCTTAAAAATTTTTAACAATTTAAAATGAAATCAACACTTAAAAACTTTAAGGATTCTCTCACATTTTTGTTCTTTTTCTACTTAAGAATTAACCAATCTTTCATAACAGAGTTGTTGTAGATTATCTTTAGAATTAAAAGGATAAATGAAAATGTTTGAAAATCTGCACTTGCAAGGCAAAGTATTTGGTGTTAATAATCAATCTTGGTGGTTTGTATTTTATCAGACATAGCCTATTTTTAGAAGACCGAAAGTGATGTATTTTTCATTTTAAAATGTATTTTTGTGGGGAACTATTTTATAAAGTTTGAGAGAAAAAACAGAATTTTTAAAAAATCTGTTTTGATGGCTCAAGTCACAAGAACAATATTCGGTTGCTTGTAACACTCAACTGAATTTCTTTTACATGTTGAAAAGTGGTAGCCAAATTTGAAGTGTGACATGGTAGAGAGTCTGTTTCTAGCAGAGTAGAGTTTATCCCCTCTTGCTTTTTCGTTTACATTTTTTCAGATTTTTGTGCTACAGATGGCATAGATATTAGCATATCTAATGCAAAATGGAAAGGAAAAAATTGCATCTTAAAAGCTTGAGTACCAATTGTAGCAGTGATTTCACATTCATGTATAGATATCTCAATATAGGCATTTGAAACATGTTTACATGTTCTGCTCATCACATGAAACACCAATTGAATAGGTCTAATCAGTAGGCATATTGATTAATGATAATTGATGAATAATATATAAAGATTGTGATGCAAACAGAAGCTCATGTTAACCTTAGCATTATCAGTTGTTTCTTCTTTGTGTTCTTACTGTGTCTCTCAGAAAAAGTCCTAGTAACAGTAGCTGAAGATGATCTCGCAACTAATTTTTAAATTCTATTATTTCTACTCCTAGCACTTTCTAAACTTGATACACCCTTAATAGTATAATGAGGAAAGTTAGCTAAGAGAATATGTAATGCTTTCAGTTCTATGAAACCAATTTTCAGAATGTAAAGGGAAAATTTACACACATACACACATTTGCATACACACACATGCACACTTCTATAATCTATATATTTTTTAAAAATGTGAACTACATTATCAACTTTCTAGCCTATGACAAATCTACTTAATTTAGTTTAGGTATGAAAATTGGTCGCATTATTGTTCTTGTTACATTTACAGCCATGAGACAGACTTGTGGTTCTTCAACAGCTGTGCAGAGCAGAGACGTAAATTTAAGGTAAATGCCATTGCTTTGCTATCTTAGATGAATATTAGTATATAGCATTGTAATCACTTCCTTCTTTGTAGGTTAATATCTAGTATAAAGTTCTCATTTCCAATAGGTAATTAGAATTAATTTTTTTATAATTTTGTCTTACGTAGTTCAAGGATGGAATACTAAAAAGTAAAAGTAAATTAAACTTAGACATCTTATTCTCACTCTGCCACAACCTAGTGATATAAGTTGGAGGAAGTAAACAATTTATAAACAAAAGACATGGGACTAACTAATGGACAAAATTATAATATTCTGTGGTAAAAGATTTATTTCATTTTTTATGTAGGCATTTTAATTTTTCAAAATAGCTATATCTTGATGGATATTAGCTTATAAGTTAAGGATTATGTTTGTTTATTTGTTTGTTTTTGGTTATAAAACACCTTATTAGCATATCATAGCCAAAAATCATGCTTTGAAATCAAAGTATTAAATCCCATATGTAAGGAAACCACTGTGAAAGTTTTGTTTTGTGCAATATCTTAGGAAGCTTTGTTTTGTCTAATGCATTAAAATAATTTTATAAATAGCTTTTAGCAAAGCTCTAAGCAATACAATAAATTATTTTGCCCATGTATATACTTTAATAAGCTGCATTAAAATGTTATAATATAATACAATTTAATAAATTTATCTTCCTATTTCTTTATTCAAAAATTTTAAATTAGCAGCAACAGACAAAATAAGAAACTCTGTGTTTAATCAGAATCTCTCAAATTTCATATTCTAAGGGAAAAATCAAGAATGAAGTATAAAATATATAAATAATGAAACAATCTGGGAAAAAATACTATTCTGTGAGCTATAGAATTGGATACATAAATATGTTTGAGGAAATTTAGAAGTTAATGCAGTGGCAAAATTGTATTATTGACAATTTCCTTTTGAACATTATTTTCTGATTTCTAATATATAAAATTAGAGAGAAACTAAAATATATTTTGTTCCAAATGCTGAAAACATTATCAAGAAATTTGAGAAATGAGTTGGAGTAATCTACTGTGACTCAGGAAACTTAACATTTTTAAAAGTTTTTTTTAGCTCTTAATATTTTCTGTATATCAAAAAAATAAGCAGTATGTCTAATAAATTGTTCCTATAGCATAAGTTTTAAAAGGGTTTAATTTAAAAACTATATACAAGGGCAGGCTATGACTTGAGTGGTCCTGAATTTCCCATTCCAATGGGGAAACATTTCTTAAAGGTGGCATGAAATAGACAGTTTTACAATAATGTTACAGAATAATAATCTGTTTTAGTCTATAATAATGTTGCCACCTGTGGCCAACTGCTCAAGGCTGACACCCTGTGGAGGAGGGTCTAAGACTCCAGTCCATCAATGCTAAGTGCATTTATATAGAAAGTTTCTTTGTGATCTGTTCATGGAGTATAGTTAAAATAACAGTTGTTTGATATGTGAAGGCTATCTTTGTCCTTGATTAGTAGGAAGTTAGAGTAATTTAATATTGTGGCATTTGTTTGCTCATCTCTAAAATGGGAATAAGGATACCACCTTGTAAAATTGTGAAGTCTAAAAAAATTTTGTATAAAGTAGCTAACATAAATGCTTACACTTACAATGAATTAATAATTTCCATTATGATCAGATCCAGAAAATTCATGTTTAACTCAAGGTAATAATAAATATTTTATGGTAAGTTTCCTTTTATGAGCCTAATTTTCAGTTTTCCCAGCTATTCTATGAAGTATACCTAATATATAAGAAAATAACCAAGCATTTAAGGTCTCCCCTTGTTAAAATCCCTCACAACATGTATCCTTCACATTTCCCACATATAGCTTTATCTTTTAATGTTTATCTTTTCCACTAGACTATAAACTCTTGACAACAGGGACTGTGGATTTCCTACTCATCACTAGTCCCTGGTGCAATCCATGGTGAACTATAGAGCTCAATAATTACTTGCTGAAAGATTGAATGGGGGGGAAATTGTGCTGAGTAAGGAATAGGTAGATATCTCGGGAGGAGAGACTTCCATTTAGTATAAATTGGGTATTTATCTGTGTACTGTTTCCAAGGACTTAAGATTAGTTGAAGATATGACATACGCAAAAAAATCAAGTCACAGTGGTTGTATTGTAGAAAAAGGAAAGGCAGAAAGTGCTATAAACGTTTTAAAAAGACAATTATTAATTCAGGTTCAAGGAATCAGGGAAGGCTTTGTAGAGAGGGTGCTTCTTTCTATTTTGGATTTAAAGAAAGGAAATTTGATAGAAAATAAAGTACTTTTTTTTTTTTGCTGTAGAGTTATTAAAAGATCTCATCAAAGATGAAGAAATAGGAAACTGTGAGGGCTGGCTAGGCATGATTAAGTAGTTTGTTTAAACCAACATAGAAACATCATACTAAAGGAAAAATGAATGTGTTGGAATACTAGAAATACACACCACTGATCCAATAGTATCCGAAATGCCAAGCTAATGGGTCTGTGTGGTTTAGGTAGCAGGGACTATTAAAGTTTTTGATGAGTCGGTGATATGATCATAGCAATGTTTTGTGAAGATCTAATCAACAGTGGTACATTTAGAGAATATTTGAGGGGGACGGGAATTGTGAGAAATCTGAAATAAGGTAATCTTGAAGTTTAATTTAAGCAGACATGATGAATTGAGCTTTAGATAAGTTGTTTGGAGATCATGCCAAAAAAAGTTGAAATGGCAAACATTAAAACATTTAGAAAGGTCTCAACAGAGAAATCAGGGCTAGAGACAAAATTTGTGTATAATCCAGAAGTGATAGAGGAATCCATGAAATATAGATTTTTGAACAAGATAATGAATAAAGAGGATTGTAGTAGAATCCATGAATTTTTTTTTAAGCAAGAAAATAAGCAGAAGAAAGAAAAGAGGTGGGGAGAAGGAAAAAAAAAACTCAGCAGGTCAATTTATCAAGGAAGGTCAAAGGGAGGAAGTTCTAAAAGACAGAATTTGTGAACCATATCAAATAATGTCTGTGAGGATGAGCACTTGCATGCAGGCAGTACTGAATTTAAATATTGATGATTCCTAATCCTCCTTTCTTTATCATTTGCCAGTAACTTTTAGGATCTGCAATACTAAGGAGATCAATCACAAGTAGAAAAAAATCTTTAGCGTGAATGTTAAGTAGACAATATAGAATTAATAAATGTATTTTTATTTCTCAGATTGCTGTCTCCATCGCATAAGTAAAATGTATATTGCATATATAGTACTGAGCTACCATAAATTAAATCTTGAAGAAAACTACTTTCTAGGAGGTTAAATTTTCTCTTTTCTTGGCTTTTTCCAAGACTTGCTTCTTTCTGTAATCCATTAGGATTTTAAGTATATATTCCCTTGACTTCTCTACCTTGGCTAAAGTAAGAAGAAGAAAGAAAGAGAACATTAATATTGTTAAGGGAGCTCTCTATAGGATTTAAGACTTAGGCTGTGAATTTTATCTTAAGATGTTTGGAGGTGTCGTACAAGCTAAATTGAATGACAACGTGAAGAACAGTGTCAGTACATGATTAAAGACAAAAAGTGAAATTATTGTGAAATTCGCTTACATTTAAGATTCATTGTGTTTCCTCTGTGGATTCTATTCATATCCTATCTTCCTGCATTCTTCCTGTTTCTACTTGGATTTCTTCAAATTTCTCTGCTACCTTCATCTTTCTACAATACTCTTTCTTCATGATGCTCTTTCTTTATCATCTTATTTTCTCTTATCAAGTAATCTTATCTATTTAACCTTTGACCCTTCAGTCCCATATATATATTTTAAGATTTATTTATTTATTTATACAAGCACTGGGTACAGTCAAAAATGCGGGGGTGGGGGTGGGGGTGGGGTGAGAGAATTCACCAGAATCAGAGTGGATAGCAGAGCAGGCAGACTGATGAAGTACACTGCTGAGGGGAGCAGCAGTCGGCGGGAGAGGTCTGCACGCCATGTGGGACCATCGCCGGCGGCCGGGGAATGAACTGGCGCTGGGGATCGAACTGGTGCTGGGGATCGAACTGGTGCTGGGGATCGAACTGGCGCTGCGGAGGCTGCGGGCAGCTTTGCAACCCAGTGCTCAACTGCTGTGCCATTGGGGAGGCCCAGTCCCATATTTTAAAAAGAGTAACTTTAAAGGTCTGTGATTAATTCTATTTGAACCCAATAGATATTCTAGCATATCATCTTATTAACAAAGTAGTAAAACTGTGCAACTTCTTATACTCTAGTATCCAATATTTAGCTTTTATCTTTCCCTAAGAATAGTTTTCTGTATACCATTTTAAGTTGTAATTTTATAACGAAAGCAGCTCTACTCTTGAACATCTCATTTACTCAGAAGGACCTACAACCATGGAGCATTTTATTTAGTCTTAGAAGTCTCCTGTTACTGATAACATTTTTAGGTGGCTGCAAAAGTCACCATAAGAATGGTTTCGTTATTCCTTAAATCCTTTTATTGGATTTCCCAGAGAACTTAGTAAGTAATGAATATTTAAAAATTAAATTGTTTTGGATGATTGTTATGATGAGTAGTTTTTCTAAGGATATCTTAAGTTGTATTCTGCTGGTCATAATTATATTTAGTTGAATTTGGAAGCACAGCATTTGAAATGACCAAATGAAAGTGTCATGAGTTACTCTTTTGAAAATATTTGTCACAATGCCTTAATATAAAAAAAAATCACATGGGCCTATTAGAAGAATTTAACATGGTTTAAAGTTAAGTTATGGTTGAGTACTAAGTTACCTTTCCCAAAGGCATTTAATAAATATGAATAATTTGTTATAGTTACATAGTATTTTAAGAAGAAAATTATGTTCTCTGATTAGATGAGGAAGAAACCACTCATGAGAACTAATTATAGTAGACCCTTGACATTCAACAAGGTATGTATCCTGGGATCTTCATGAACCTTCAAATTCAAATTCACGAACCTTTGAAATCCCCAATCCAAAAATATGGAGAGATCTGTGCATTCTTTCTTCCAAATCCAGCCCTTATTCTGAATCAAGCTACCACTGTCATGTGCAAAGTGTAACATAAACTAACAACTTTCCAGCTTTCAATAAAATTTACCTTTTGATTAATGTCAATTTAAAAAAAAATATTTTTTTTTCCATATCAGTTTTTCCTACCTCAGTGAGAACAGGTAGAGAACAGCAAAGTTACATCTGTAATGTAAGTATCCATAGGAATGGAGGAGTTAGTTTATGTAAGTCAAGAACCTAAAGAATAGGTCAGCCTCCCAGCATGCTTAATGCAGTTTCAAGATTTGATGGATTACACAAGTATAATGTCTTGGAACTTTGGGGCAATTCAAAAGTAATCAGATCATTACTCATCATCTGTGCATTTTAAAAGTCCACTCTACTAGATCTTGGAATGCAGTATATCTGAGGAAACTCTGGAGTGAACAAACAAGTTCCCCCTACTTTCCTTGATATTTTATTTCAAGAATTGAAAGAGGCATTCAATATTAATATTTCCTCCTTCTTAATTGTAAATCTCCAGTGACATCAGTAAATTGTCTGGGATACTCCTTCAGAATGAAAGTCGCCTGTATGCTTTTTAATGGCATCAAGGGTGGGGGATGCAGTGTCTTGACAATGAGGAGATCTTACAGATGTCCATAAAGGTTTTATTTTAGTGACCATAGGTTGTTGACTGGCTTGACCCAAACATTCTGAGCTTGGTATTATATCCCTCAAATTAGAGAGCCTATGTTTAAATCAGTTCACATCTGAAGGTCTTGAATCATATCCAGCTTGGCTGAAAGTATTTGGAGGTTTTTTTTTTGAAAGATTTTATTGTTTGATCATGCTGATTTTTATAGTTTTATCATTATAAACACAGAACCTGTAGTACCTACTAGTTAAACATTTTGATAACACAAAGTAGACAAAAACTTCCTTTACACAGTATATAAATTTCTTACACTTCTAATACTAACACTTGCATTGCTGTAAAAGCTGCCACCTTAATATATTCTACTGCTAGTGCTGCTGCACATTCTCAAGTGACAAACCAAGACACACATTCAACATTATGATGTGCTGACATGAGAAAAATCTGTTTTCTCACAGAAAAACTGTAGTAAATTCTTCAATAGAATATATGCGTTAAAAAAAAACAAGGAATAAAATAGTTCACCCTATGTTCCACCTTCTTCCCAAAGAACAAAGCATGTAATGGACATCTAAGACATATTAATTAGTGACTAAGTATGAGTCAAATTATAGTTTCTCAGAAAACTTGGATGCCATTTAAAGTTTTGCTTTATTATAGGAGAACCTATTTCCTTTAATCAATAACCATCACCTTGCCTCTAAACTGTGTTAGAGATCATTTGGGCCAGTGAATTTCAAATCTAAGAAATTATTTGAAAACCTTCTAAAAATACAGAATCTTGAGTTAACCTCAGATCACTGAGTTAAAATTTGGGGTATAGGAACTAAGTCAGAGAGAGTAAGATCAACACCGTATCATTCACTCATATGTGGTATACAGAGAAATCAAGCAAGAGAATGAACTAAATAAAACAAAAATAAATGTTTAGACTATAAGACCAAGTTAATATGTAGCAAAAGGAAAGGGAAAATGGAGTGTACAAATTGCATAAAATGGGTCAATTGTATGATGAAGGATTGAATTGAACTTCCATTGGCAAACTTAATGTAGTACATACAGATGTTGATGTGATGCTAACCTGAAACTTACATAATATTATAATGCATTGTAACTTCAATAAAAAGCAAAAGCTATTTTAAAAATCTATATTAAAACTCCCCAGGACTTGTACGTAAGAATCCAGAACCTCTCTTGTCAAATGGGAAAGCAGTACCTATAATTAAAAAAAAGAACTACTGAATCTGAATTTTTATTAATATACTCTGTCATTTTCCCTTTATGGCAATTAGTTTTTGGCAATGGAAAAATTGAAATAGCAATACCTTAAATTCCTTTCAGATTCAGCAGTCTTTCAATCTCAGTACCAGGTTTGTTTTTGTTTTTTCATGTCTGAGTTAAATAAAAAGATTCCCAGACAGGTTCCTGAGATGCCTTTCTCCGTTCATCTTTCTAAGATCATTTCCAATAATATTGTCAGAATTTTGTTTTTACTGTTATCATTTCTCCTGTGAAATCATCTGTAATGAACTCCTTACCTTCTTAATCTTTGATTTTTTAAAAATAATACCTGGTTAATACCGGATGGTCTCACTCATAGCAGGAATCTAGAAAACTTAAATAAGGGACCAGGAAAATGAATATAAGAAAGTGAAAATCAAAATCAACAAAAAACTATGAACCAGAGACACTTTTTGGGGGGTGGGGGGCGGGAAGGGAGGGATTGGGGTCAGAATGGGGGGTTTGCAATTGTATGGGGGAATATAAAAATAAAATTTATTATTTAAATAAAAAAAATAAAAAAATAAAGCCTATGGTTTTATGCACTATGTACAATTGAACTCCCTTTAAATATTAGAAGCCCTAAGAGAGAACATATTGTCTTCAAGGATAAGTGTCTGCTGCAGTAGCCCCATCATGCTTACCTCATTGCCCACACCATTGGCAGCCATATCAGTCTACTCAGAGTTCCTCTCACAGTGCTTCATGGCTCATGAGCTGACGTGGCTTTTCTCTTTTCCCATTATCCCCTTCTCTGGCTTCCCATCTCGAAAACTTCTTGCAACTTTTAAATTTTCATTGTCAACTCTGTTACTCTACTCTGATAATCTTCCCTGCCACATACAATATGGAATTAATTATTCCTTTCTATGTATTACTTCTATGTCTTATACATACTTCTACTTAAATATATAACACAGTACTTATCCTTCAATACATCACAATTATAATACTATAAGCTTCTTGAAATTCAGGACTGTGTCTTAGTCATCTTCACATTTCCAGTATCTGATATATACTAGGTTTTGTATGAATGTTGGAATCCATAGGTCGGTGGTAGTTGATAACCTGGTCAAATACCTCCTTTCTCCTAGTCTCCAGATATGTTTTCCTCAGTTGTCTGCTGAGGATTCTCAAAGCAAATCAATTGTTTCGTCTCTCACCACCCTTATAAAATCAGATCTTACCACCCTTATCCAAAGTTTTCATCTACTTTTCCTAGTCCAGTGTATACATCTATAAGGCTTTCTAATTTGATTGGCTCCTGTTCTCCTGCCTTAATGGGAAAATTGTGCTGTCTCAGTCTCTCCAGATGACCCAAGAGGCTAAACACCATCACACACATGATTCGTTATAACCATGACATAATTCTTACTGCTTTCTAAATATGTTTACTTACTTATTCACAAATCTTTATAGGTTGTTTCTTGTATGCCCAGAGCCATGAACTATAAGAATTTTGATACTTATTTGTTGTTGTTCCACTTTCCATCTGCTTAGAGAATCTTTCTCTCCCATCACTAATTGCCAAGCTTGTATGCAAACTTCAAAGTCCTACTCCCTAGAATATTTTTAACTCTTTTAGGAGAAATCATCCCTCACTTTTATGTATTTCCAGAACCCATATCATGCATTTATTTTATTAGCCTACCTATATTTGTTACAAAATTAGATTCTACTGCATTTTACTATCTTCATTTGACTTTTTTTCAAGCATAGACTCAGACTCTAAACCCTTGAAGGTCAGAGATTATGTTTTATTACTAATACAATAGTTGGCACGTGGTAAATATTAAAATTGAATTGCAAAATTGAGTTGAGTTCTATAAATTTAATTGTTGTTCTTTCTCAAAATAAGTTTAGGATATCATCCCTGTTTAATCTGATGAAACAAATGGGAAGGTATGATATTTATCAGCTTCTCTGTTTTTTGTAGAAAGGGACATTTATATATTATGCTTAAATAAGCATATAGTATTGCCATTAGAAAACATGAGTCAGGTCACATTACTTTCCACCCCCACATAACTAATATTTCTTGTCTTTGCTCTAGTTAGGCATTTTTTATGACTAATATTTTAACACATTCCTTTTCCTGAGTAGATAACATGTAATATACCCATTTAACAGTAACAGTATTTTTTCCTTTTATCTTTAACTAAATATATTCTTTCCTGAGTCTGTCGTTTGGTTTATGAATATATATGCACATAAGTATTTTCCTTAGAATAAGTCCTTTATCCCCATTTATTCTGCTTTTATAGACAAAATATACTGCTTAATTGTTACATACTAGTCTTGCTTCTAACCCCTCAAAATATCAATGATACTTTTACTAGGGAACTGTAAAAAATCTGATTAACAACACAAGATTGGAAATGTACAGGATTACAAACTAGATGTGAAGATTTCACAAATATCAAGAAACTATAGTTTTTATATGATTTATTAAAATATTATTATATAACTTAATTTATCTGTTGCTTTAACCTTGTGAATTTTAGATATGTCCACTAAAATCCCATCAAAAATACTGTGAGCTTATCACTCACTCTAATTAGAAATGTAAATTTATTTTTTTTCGTGAAAGAGGCGCTCCTTAGATAAGCAGTTCAAATGTGACTGGTATAGCTAGATGATCACAAAAGATCAGTGTTCCTTTAAGTCTCCTTTGCTCCTGTATGGCTTTTATCTTCATGGTCACAAGTTGAATGTCCTTTCTCCAGACATTTGCCTATATTCCAGGCTGATAGAAGGAGAAGGCAAAAGAGAATAGGCAAAATACAAATAAATGCATGTCAGCTGAAATTAGCCCCCTTTAATTAGACAAGCTTTCTCAGAAGCCTCAAACAGTGGCTTCTGTTTCAATGCCATTGGCCTGAACACTATCATAGGAAGACTCATCACTGAATCAGTGAATCTCTGAAAAAGGTTATGTTTAACTGTGTACATGTTACATTGAATGAAGTTTGGGTCCTTTTGGTAGAGAAGTACATGATGAGCTTTTGGATAGGTAACTAAGAGTGTCTGCCACTGACAGTCTACCACAGCTGTTAATGTACCAACATGTGGGATATGTAAAAAGTGATTTTATGACTTGAGTTATGTTAGTAACAAGATTTTTTTAACCTATGTGTTGATGTGACTAAATATTTTATCTAGATATGACACCATCCATCATAAGTTCAGAAAGGTCTGTTTCCATATATTTTCTGCATTTCCTATAGCAATCTATATTATAAGCAGATTTACTAGAAAAAAAATAGGTACTTTGTGGAGCATTTAGAAGTTTGATCAAACCTTTTGCTCTCCCTCACCTCTGGCTTCATTACAGGTACTGAGTTCTGCTGTGTAGGTTACAGGTACTTTGTCACTGTGTGGTCATTTTATTTTATCTTTGCATAATCCCCAAAACTGGAATTGTTCCTAATTTACTTATAAATCAGAACTAGAAAGTTTCAGTAACTTTCCCAAGGATCTCGAGTTGAATAATAGTCAGTTCTGTTATATTACAAGGTCACATTTTTCTACCAGTCTTTACATTTAAAATGAATGAACTGAGAATTTTCCTCAGGAATTCTCATTTTGTTAACAAGCTAAACATATAGGAAGGGCACAAATTTCTCAGTTGTTGAGGGCTATCTGTTTGAAGGCTGACCATTCTGGGAAAGAATGGGAGCATCCTATGCTGTATTGTGACTCTGCCAAACCAAACCTGGATTATTCTTGTGAGAATTTGTCACCACTTTATCTAGTAGGTGCTCTGAGAACAAGAATCATTGGCTTGTGTCTAAGATACTGTCAATGTATGATGATTTTTAATAATCCCCATTTAATAATCTCACCTTTTCTAATAGGTCCTGCATGTCTTCTAGTAATTGTCCAGACTGAAATTAAAGTGATCTTAATTCATCTTCTTAAGGATTTTGGTTTATGGACTTAATACAATTGGATTTTATCTCTCAAACAAAAGAAGTAGTATAATGAACTTTCCTTTAGAAAAACACTTCGTAAATTTTGAAAGCAAAGAAAATAATCCAAATAACCATGTTATTTATAGTTTCTATAGTAAAATTGTGAATTTTTAAGGATTTGTTTATTTTCACCTGCTCTTTACTGTATGTGGTTTCTTTTAATTTTATTTCTAATATTCACTTGCACTTTAGCATTTTGCATATCTTTATACCAGGAAGATCAAACCAGTCTAGGCAGGTGTATAGTAGCCTGGATGCAATATTATAGGGAAGAATAGAATATATATTGTAGTTCAGAGCTCATTTACCCTTTGAAGGAGGTCTTCATTTCTTTTTCTCTCTCTTTCTCTTTCTTTTTTCTTCCTGTCATTCTCTGTTCTTCAGACCCTATTTTGAAACCCTTTTGTTAAGTACCAGACCATTGAAATCACTCTATGAAATACAGTTATATATATATATATATATATATATACACACACACACACACACACACACACACACACACACACATAGTAAAAGAATCTTGGGTCCTTTTTGACTAGTGATCCCTGAGTCTTTGAGGACACCAAATCTTGCTGAAAACAATGTGCTTTATTTAAATACTCAAGTTTTTATAGAGCACTGTTTATGGGTAACTTAATGCTAAGATGTATCTTCCTATTCGATATAGCATTGATTCACACTGTCACAACAATACAAACTGCTTTAAAAGAAAAAAACAATGGGAACCTTGGTAGTGGGTGTAGAATGACCTTGTATATCAGAAGAGTGTTACCATATATACCTCTAAATCATGTATAGTGTTGTAAACCAATGCTGTTACCTCAGTTAAAAAAATTAAAAAGGAAATACCTGTTCTTGGACTACTTGATAGTGAGGAATATTTAAGAACCAAATTAAAATTATTGCTAAGGTGACTAATGTTTTTATGCTAATGGCATACTCATTCAATCATATCTAACACTGTTAGATTAAAGCAGAGGCAGCTAGAATATTTTCTTCCCAACCCCAGCTTTTTGCTTTCTATTCTATTGAAATAGGTATTTATTTAATAAAAAGAGTGTTCAGGAGTAGTATAGGAAAAATTAATTTAAGAGACTTCTCTCTAGAATTTCATATGAAACAAATGATTATCGTGCTCCAGTAGAAAAACCAACAGGATAAAAACAAAACAGCAGCAAGAGTTCAAAATAGGATTACAGTACTTCCATGTATTAGAACTTACATCCTCAGTCAATCAATCCATCAAAGAATCTTGACTAAATGCCCTCAGTGTGTTAGACTCTGCTAAGCAGACACCAGGTACCATAGGGGATTCAAAGATGTTCCTATCCTCAGGGAGTTGACAATCTGGCTAGATAAAAATTCACTGTAATAACCATTCTTCTGAGCGGTTTTAAACAAAACTCAGTGGTTTAAGGTTAAAAAAAAAAAACCCCGATTGACAGTTATGGCTTTTTAGAGTGTTCTATGGAATAAATTGGGTTTTACTTTTCTCTAAGTGTTAGTGAATCAGCCATCACATGCAGGCAGAGTAAGGTTTTCATTTTTGTGCTTCCTGAAGCTTTGTTTGTAATTCTTTAAATTTTGTTTAGAACTGAACTCAAGAATTTAAGGGGATATTAAAGCATGGAAACAACTCTAAACAATTAGTATGGTAGACATGATTAAAGAGAAAATGGGAGAGCCTATCCTGAGGGGATTTGCCCAGAGTGAAAAGAAGTGAAAGGTGTTTTCATGATTTCTTTACATTAAAAAAATATAATCCTGCAAGAGTAGTAAGCATTTATTTTCTGCATTATTAAAGACTAAGGCAAATGGTCTGTTTTAAAAAGAAATATCAGAATCCTTGTGAGCTGGCACTTCATCTCCATGAGGGTTTTAAGAATCAACATGTTTTATACAAAACACTTATTACTACTGTTCTAAGTTCTCTTTTCATTTTGCCACTTGGAGTGATTATTAAATTAATGTGTGCTTGAAAATATAATTCAGGTGATACAGAAAATTATGAAGGATTGAGATTCACCAGAATTCCAGTCTCACAGTGATCCTGTTAATTCCCATATACTTATGTTTACCTATGTTTGATTATTCATCCATGTGTCATTATGTGAGTCTAGAAATGAATGCACTTTATTTTGTACTTCTTTTTAATCATATAATTCATCTGCGTATCTTTTTGTTGGAGTCTAACTTGATTTAGGCCCTAGAAAAGCACAGACAAGTTATAAGTGACCTGTTGGTGTTCAGTTTATGCTTTGTAATAAGTTTAAGAGACCAGAAACAGTGATGTACAGGAGCAGCTTTGAGTTTAAGGATTGACTCCACCATTCACCAACTGTGTGACCTTGGGCTGGCAGTTCGGTTGTGTAGTCACATTTTATGTATCTGTCACTCAGAAGATTTCACTACATCTCTAGCTCTAAGAATTCAGTATCCTAATGTTTCGGGTTTTTGCAAAAGAATATGCCTTTTCAGTAGTTTGTGTTTACAAAAAATTAGTCTTTTTGCGTGTTACCTGTTATTTTAATTTTGATATTTAGTTTTTAATCTTAAAGCAAAAAACAAATGAGGTTATTTTAAAATTTGGAGATTTGAGTCATTTATTTTTTTTCCATTTTTTTCTTCCATCTTTTCTTTTTATTGTATCTGATGAATTGGATGTTAGCTGAACATATTGTGGCAATCATTTCACAAAATATTTAAATCAGCTATCATGCTGTATGCCTCAAACTTATACAGTAGTGGATGGCAATTTTTAATAAAATTGGAAAAGTACTGTGATACACAGGAAAAATTGAAATTTTGTGTTAGAATATTATACAGTGTGCATATTCATTACATACAAATATAGTTTTCATTCCACTATGTTTGACATGCCAGTTATCTGTGTAGGGTTTTCTGTTTGCTCAATTTTACATCTCTTTCTCTCTCTATATATATATGTATATAAAATGATCAAATATATGTTTTTAATGACAAAAATAAAATAAGGAATATTTAAAAATTTAATTTTATAGACATTATAACTGTTAAAAGTGCTTTTTCTCACAATCACAATAACTTGATTTTATTGCCTAAATCATACAGTGATAAAATTTGTTTTTATACTCCTTGTGTAGCCAGGCTTGGTTCTTGGTAAGAATTACAATATATTTATCTAAATAGAAAATTTATTTATCATAGTTGCTATTATTCATTCAAATCAATATCCTTTAGTTATGGGAAGGAATATGGAGCTTGGGTTAAAAGAGCTGGACCATAACACTATTACTGTTTAAGAGAACTTGGGCAAATCACTTAACTCTACTGAGCCTATTTATCTTCTCTGGTGAGAGTTGTGAATGTAATGCAATGTAAGCAACAATGATTTTTTTTTAGTATTTCTATCTTCTAATATAATGAAAGTGCTTGTAGAAATAGAATTCTGAATGAAATACTAAACTAAGAATTCAGTCACTTATTATTTACCTCCTGGAGGTCAACAGCATACATATAAAAATCTGCTTTGTTTGTTGCTCCAGTTCATTATTGTGCATGCTCTCACTCATTTTTCAGGAAATAAATAACATCTTTAGAAAACCTAACTTCATTTATCATTCATAATAGAAGGTTAAAAACATTTTCATTGATAGATTATGTGGATTTCTTGTTTCCACTGCTAGAATTAGCTGAGTGACTAAATGCATGAAAAATATGTAGCAATAATAAACTGTTTTTGATGACATTATGTGTTTGAATATATACAGACATGAGCTCGATTCTTTAAAAGATTAATGTAATTTCCTTTTTTTAAATTTTAATGCATGATTGTTGAAACATAAATAATACCCAGTTTTGAAACTATCTTCCAAAAGATGCCATAATTATCTTCTATACTGCAAAACCCATTTCCAGATATCTATAGATTTTGCTTGATTCTCTAGTACTTTATTTGCTGTTGATTTCTCTGATTATATCCTTTATTGGTTTTCTGGTTATATTTATTGTTCTTTTAAATGTATTTCCACATAGCTAAAATACATGTTATTAAAATAAAATTACAGATGAAAATCAAGATTATCATATGTCAATTAATGGGGGAAGCTGAAAGTGTAAGAGAAAACATTATCTTATTTCACTAATTAATGGTAACCAAATAAATATTATGGCTTCTATAAAACTTTTACCAATTTTGAAAAGTCAGGAAACATTTAAAAAATAAAATATCTTCAAAAAATAAGATGCGTGCATTACTGTTTGGAACATACACATACCCAATGGGATCAGTGTGATTGTGATTTGTCCTGCAGCTGCTTCAAATTAAGAACAGGTGTGGAAGACAGATTATGCAAATACTCATATTAATGTAATTGTCAAATTGGTTTGTTTACCATTGTGCTTTTAAAGAGTAGACTGTACTCCTATTTTAAATGTAAATTACCTTCATTCTTGAGAACAGCTATTGGATGATGAAACTTGGCCTGGCTTAGAAATGAATAATTTCTAATAGTAACACAATTCTAAAATTTGACATTTTCTTTCCCAGTAAACTCTTTCATAAATTAAAATTCTATATTATTTTAATGGATATATAGTGTATATATATATATATATATATATATAGATATAGATATAGAGAGAGTCATCATGGTTTTGTGAAAGTTTCCACTGATTCTGGTCCTGGCCTACTATTTAGTCTTTTATGGTGGTATAAAATGGTTACTATAATAGCTTTTCATCTCTTCCATCTTTTCTAATTTAGAACTCTTATCAACTTTTCATCTTTGTAAATCTAAATTTTCATGAACTATATTCTTTGGCAAAATTTCATTCATTTATTTTAATAACAAACTTACCTCATGGAACCTTGTTACCACTTATTGTATTTTAATATTTAAAATGTTTAAACACTAATTTTGGTATTAAACCATGTTTTGTGACTATTGAGCAGCTTTTATTATTAGTCTATTCATGTACCTCCATGAGGATTTTGTACTTGCTTAATGTCATGAGAAGACTCTCTTGACAAAAATGGACTTTATTTTCATCCCTAGCTGGTCTCCTCGACCATTGAGTTGTTAGACATTATATCTTAATGAATGGCTAAACTAGCAGGAAAGAAGTGCAGAGGAGTCAACCAGAGATGTTAGATATTCTCTAACAAAAGAAAGATCCTAAAGCATTTATAATTTATTTTGCTTCATTAGCATATATCCAGTACTTAATTTTTCTACCTGGTAATGTTTATTTGCGCTTTCTCATTTTACAGAATAGGATACTGGAGATTTGAAGGGTTAATGTACATTATCTAAGGTCATATAATGGGTACTTTGATCTCATATGTGAATTCAAGTCAGTCTGATTCTAATTCCTATGCCTTTTTCCCTGCCACTAATCACTGATGCTCTACAGTCTCTAAATTACGTTTTAGAATGTCTCATATTTTTTCGCTTTTGGAAAACAATATCAAACAATTGGAAAACAATATCAAAATAAGAAAGATGACAAATGACAAAATGTGAATCCTACCTTTTCTTGAATGCCTACATTGTATAGAATACAGGTCAGTTGTGGTTAAGAAAGAGCAAAGGTTCTTAAGGGGTGGTCTGGGAGCAGTGCACAGGCCTTCCCCTGTGGAGGAGGTCTCCATCACCACTGCCCTTAAAATTCTGACTCCCGTCTCTTCATGCCCCTGAATCTCACCATTGTCTCCTAAGCCACCTGTTGGGAGACACTGTTGAGAAGGCAGTGGACTCAATCATGAAGTTAGATAATGTGTGGAATAATCTTGATGAGAAAAAGTGAGTGACAGTGTTGGACCTCTATCAGACGTTTTCTTGGCATCATGAATTTTTTTTATGTTGAAAAGTAAGAGATTTCAATTGGAAAGAGTGTTGTTGTTTTGCTGGGGTTTTTTTGTTTGTTTTTGTTTTACTTTTTTTTTGTTTTGTTTTGTTTTTAAGTAATTGATATTCTTTGTTCAGTTTCCTTCTTTCTTCTCCTTTCATCATAGTCAGGAATGGGAAGGGGTTGATAATGAACCAAGTCAAAATCAGAAAATCCAACAAGTTAAGCTTCTGTATGTGCAGTTTGCAGTCTTCATACCTCATTAAAGACTCTATTATTTATCATTATTGGCAAGAATAGGAGCTGCCACTGAGACCAACAGCAGATGAAAAGTAACTGATCCAAGGGCTGCTGCTGCTTCCCCTGCAGGGATCAGAAAGGAACTGCCACATCCTCCAGCCCCCTCATAAATTCCTAGGGGTGACCATGATCTGAGTTGCTCCCCGCTAAGGAGCAAAGCATACAGTAAAAGAGATACTGATTCTTCCTGAATTTGGACAAGTGAAAGTGTGATGCGTTGTTTTGTTTTGATACATAACCGATACCGCACTGGCTTTTCATGCTCATTCACTGAATCAGGTTCGAATCCAAAAATTGATTCCCATGAAAAAGATCGCTGAAAGGTAATTAAAGATCTTGCCCAGCCTGCACACTCCAGTGACATCCAGAGTTAGTGCCTGTAGGAAGCCCAAAGTCCTATAGATGCAAGGCAGTGAATGCTTCCTTTTGGCCCTATCACTCACTGCTTCTGATATTTCTGATAAAGGTGTTTTTTTAGCAATACTTTGAATAACAATTTCTTAATTCTAGTTTGATACACTTAAACGTGTATTGCTACAAGACCATCAGCTAAAGTGAGATTTCTACTAACAAAAATTAATAATTTTATAGATAATTTTCATTGATTTCTGAAGTAAAAATCCTAACACAGGGCTATACAGTACATCCAATATTATTACCTGTCTTATCCTACATATTAAATTATTCTGTCTTGTTAAGTTAAGCACTATTGAATGAATACCTAAAATGCAGATTTTACATTAAACAAGAAAGACTTTTGCTTTAAAATATTAAATCCTCACCCTAAATCCTTGGGCTCTAACCTTCTGTCTGCACATTCACAGACAATGCATCAAGGCAGAAAAAAAAAAAAAATCTCAGGTTTTTTCTGTGCTCAGTGTCTTGATTTGAAATATTCAGAATACAGACTTACTCAGAGATTGGAAGCAAGTTTAATATGTTGTGCCAGCCATCCTGAAAGCCATTTCAATAGACTCTGTACCCTGGCATTTGTTTTAGAAATAATTGCATGCAAATGTAGTTTAACATCTGTACTATGTCTCTTAATCCTAACCAGGCATTTTCCATTAGATGTAGTCTGAAAATCACATTAAGAAAAATATATCATCTGTGAAATTATATTCTGAATGCCCCAAATAGCAAAGAAAGGGACAATATCCAATTGAATCTAGTAAGAAGTATTCCTCTTTTCTGAACCCCAAATTTTAAAATGTTCGTATAATTTCATTTAAAGCTGCATTATGGAGGTGCACTAAGATTTCTTTTTTCAAAAATTTTCAATTTAGTTTACCACAAAACTTTCCTGAAGATGAAAATATTTTATGATGCCAAACTAAGATATTTTCTTACTTTTTGCTTGGCAATACAAAATTTTAAATAATTTATTTTTGTAGCTTCATGGCAATACAATTCAGATATATTGAATATGACTACACTTCCATTCTTGCAAACAGAATTTTCCAAGAGGAATTTTAATACTGAACTGACTTGAAGTATACTATAATTCACTAGTATACTTAGGGAATCAGGGAAAGAATATGAAGGAATAAACATATCCAAAATCCTAGGAAAGCAACTGACAGAAAAGTAGAGCATGGGGAGTTCTGGAAACAAAAAGTTATTTCTTGCCTCAAAGATGTTTTTCCATTGTTCACAGTTACTTCTTCAGGATTATAGTAATATAACTCTAAATTCCTCAGAAATATCATAGTGTATATGACCTTTCATTTGACCTGCCAAGTGAAAAGGCAGGTGCTATACTCATGTAATGGTGAGAAATTTGACATACATGAAAACCACTTTGCTTCACAGGACCTGGGAAATCTGGCTCTGGTTTTCTGTGCTTGTAGACCTTATCCCTACAACCCTCTCTTCACTAGACCTCCTTTCTCTCACATTTCTGTACTGCCCATGGTTCCCTGAATGCTGCAGGGACCACAGGATCTCATGCCTTCATGACTGCATACAAGCCACTCCTTTGTCTTGAATATCCCCTGCCTCATAACCATTTTCATACTAATGTCCATTCATTATCACTTTGTCAACAAAGCCCTTCCTATCTGCTATATAAATACTCTTCCTCTGAGCTGACAGTACCCTGTGCCTACATCTACCATAACTCTGATATCCATCATTAGTAGTTTGTTTTCCAGGTGTTTCTGTAAAATCTTTGAGTTAAGGATTCCTGCATGATTTTTTATCTGTATTCTTAACCTAGTAGGTATTATTCTGTAGTAAAAGCAAGAAGGCCCTTCATCCAAAATTTGGTTCAGATGTCAAAGCTGATAACACTCCACATGCCAAGAGAATATGAGAGAAATTTTGTTAATCACACAAGAGACTCCTAGGGAGTTTTGATGGCATCCAAGCACATCTCAGCTGGCTTGCAAAAGTGGAGGGTATGTGTAGGGTCTTTTTTCTGGGCTCTGAAGAAGATCCCTTGAGGAGACTGTTTAAATTTCCTTCTAATGGCAAAGGAGGAGGTGCATACCCAACTCTCTGTGTAGATATAGGGGTGCAGCAGAAAGGGTTTGAAGCTTAAAAAGAGGTCAATAGTCAAAATGAAAAAGGGAGTAAGTTTCTTTATTGTGAGTGATATTGTGAGTTTCTACTCATTAAAGTTGGGAGGAATAGAATAGTGGACAAACTACAGTCAGTTATTAGCCTCTGTGTCACCAATAAACATTCTATACTCTCTGCTTTCTCATATACTGAAAGTTATTTTACTGTGGCATGTCTGATACTTTTTAATATCTCATCTAACCTCAAGGTAACAAGAGACATCTATATTTTCTTTTGATAGCATAAAAAATGAACAGCAAACTAAGAGCAACTGTTCTTATTTAAACATAAACTATTTATGCTTAGCCATAATATACCAGGAGGGGGAAAAAAATCTATACCTATGGACTGCCCATATTATCTGTTAAATACAGCAGGTCCTCAAATAAGATCATGCCATTCAACTTATTTTCATTACAATGTTGATGAGAAAAAAATGGATTCCTGAGTAGGGTCACTGTCTGTATGAAGTTTACACATTCTCCCCATGTCTGTGTGGGTTTTCATGGGGTATTCTGGTTTCTACCCACATGCCAAAAGATGTACACCTGGGGTTCACTGTGTCCCGACTGAATGTGGGTGTGTGTGAGAATGTGTCTTGCAGTGGAAGGGCATCTTATCCAGGGTGGATTCTTACCTTGAACCTTGAACTTCTAGGATAGGCGTTAGTCTCCTGGGACCCTGACCTGGATGTGCATTGGAAAATGAATGATTACAAATTATCGTTTAATATTACAAGTATTGGGCCTTCCCAGTGGTGCAGCGGTTGAGCGCTGGGTCACGAAGCTGTGCGTAGCCAGCTGTGCGTAGCTGTGCACCAGTTCGATCCCTGGCCACCCGGTGAGGGTCCCACATGGTGCGCAGACCTCTCTTGCTGCCCGCTGCTCCCCTCAGCAGTGTATTTTATCAGTCTGCTTGCTCTGCTCTCTGCTCTGACTGTGGTGAATTCTCTCACCCTCCCGTGCTTCTTCTGCCTGTACCCAGTGCTTGTATGTATAAATAAATAAATAAATAAATAAATAAATCTTAAATATATATAAATAACAAGTATTTTAGGTGTTTATTTAGAAGTTTAGTGATGTTTTGTGACCAGTCATATCCTGTAGAAGCTTAACTTTTATTTATATCAGTTGACCTATGGTAATGCTGTTTTTGTTTTAGGACTTAAACTCCCAGTGTCTAAGACCCTACTGTTGACATTAAGTGGGGACTTGGTATGATAATTACATCCTTAATTTTTTTTTTTTTGCTTTCTACTCTCCAGATGTTCATAAAAAAAGCCAACTCCTCTTTCTTTTAGAAAAGTTTAAAATATTCTCTTGAACAAAGCAGAAAAGCACACAAGTAAGCAAAAATACAAGTATACCAGTACTCCGCATAAGTATCTCATGCCGGAAGTGTCTTTGACTGCTATCTTTATCCCCTCTTAAAATACAATAACTACATTGCTTATAAGAACACTATGGGTGTCTTTGGATTTTTAGCAACTTTAGGCACATGGAGTTGCTTCATTAACATCCCTTGGGACTCAAGTTGTCTGCATAGTCAGTATACAGCTGTAGGTCTTATCCTTATAGACAGCATCCAGGTCATCTGCCCCATCCTTGATCTCACCCTCACCTGTGCAGACAGCCAGTCTCTGTGGGTGAGAGGTGTCCATATCTTTTCTATTCTTGGCTTCTCTGCTGAGATTTCTAACAAGGGTGCCAATTAGTGCCAGTTATGATGGCAGTTTTCCGAGGTGAATAGGAAGGAGATTGACTAAAAACAGAGAAAAAAACCCGATTTCGACACTTATATTCTCTAATCATTGTTAATTCTTCAGTAATTTTTAATCGTGAAATGAGGATCAAATCTTATTTTAGGAATGTCAGTGTATTTAATTGATTAATATTAAGTACTTTAAAATTGCAAATATCTATCATATATTTGAGGCAGTGACCACCACTGGACTTTCTTTGTTAATGTTTACCTAGCCTTTCTTTTAAAAAAAGGGAAAAAAAAATAAAATTTAGACTCTATTGAACAAAAATGGAAAGACATGGGTATATATTATTAATTTATGAAAAAAGATGCTAATTCCCTTCAATGATTAATATATTAATAGATGTGCCTGTGCTGATAATTTAATCTAATATTTTGCTTTATCATTTTCATATATTAGATTGTATTTTGTAGACTGTAGAGACTGAATGTACAAACTGACCTTTCAAAGGGAGGAAACCATATGTATAAAACTGAAATTACAACAGTAATTTCAAAGCTAAACAAAAATCTGGTCTCATGCAGGACAAAAAGCAGAGCAGGATCTGGTGGAAGCCTTCAGGATTCCAGCATTAGTTTGGATGAATTTCCCATTTATTAGACATTGCACACTGCAGAAATCAGTTCCTGGAGAAGGGAGAGTTTTTGGTCTGCTTGCATCACCCAGGCATCCTTGAATCTGTTCCACCAATTTGCGGATGATGGTTGAAGCTGGGGTGCAGAATGGGGGTAGCTTCCAAACGAAAACACTGCTATTATTACCAAAAAGAGGACAGGATGCTGGGTAGACAGAATTACTATAAATCTGTAGTAACTTTGAGTTTTTTTTTTACAGAATTGTAACATCGTCATGACAATAGTTGTTTTTGTTTTTTTTCCCCCCAAAGAATTACTCTTCCAACACCAAGGAAACACAATGCAGACAATAAAGAACTATAGGCACCGTACTATAGGATATGTGTAACATGACCATGGGCAAGAAGATTCACTAACTTGAATACTTATAACTTTATCTCTGCACTGCATATATTCCTTGCGATTATATAAAAAATCAAATGTATTTAACGTAGGCTTTCTTTATATTTTCATATAATTACCTACTTTTTAATTTGAAAAATTCTGTTGAGAAAATCACTAATTTAGCTTTGTAACTTTGGATTTTCATATTGAGTTTGTTACTCATGTTATCAATGTGGCACATGTTTATTACCAAAGAAAAGAAAATATACAATTTTAAAAAATTTGCACTCCTGCATGGGGAAAACAAGCATAGAATTGTCAGCCTTTATTAAATCAGTACCTTCAGCAATATTCTTCATGTCCTTGGACCAATTTTTTAAAATCAATTTGAATTGATGGATGTAAGGAATCCCTCCCTGTTCTGATCAAAGGAGAGACTCTCCCTTGTCCATCCCACCCTTCTGTCACCTTCGGGCACCTGCACTTTTGTATCCCATATTTATTGATGATGTGAGAGGCACTCTCTGTTTTGTATCAACCTCTCTGACTTTGCTACAGCACTTGCTCTTCCAATTTCCAAGCTATGACTTTCCTTACTCCTACTCTTAGGTAAGCCACTGAATATTCACTTGGAAAATCACAGTATCAGGCAATATTGAATCTTCGACATCACCTTAGCCTTCTTCACTATTTAGCAATTGTTTCATTGGTCTTTTAACACCTAAAATTGAAGCCAATAGCAGTGAAGATATAGAATAGAATTAGTCTGAATCCATAAAAGACAAGATTTTACATTAATGGAAAATATCCATTGCCTGTCTATGTATCTGTGTAACTACACCAATAATTTATTGTTAATTAAAAAAAAAATTCCACTTTCTCCACCAGTTTTCCTGCCATCTTGTACCCTCACACATTTCTCCTTTGTTTTTGATAACTTTTCCTCCTACTTCAGAGAGAAATGTAGTATTAACTTGGTTTCCTTTTTCTCTACTCCTAAAACAACCTTATATTGGGCCCTCCAGTTATGCCTTTTATATCACAGTATGATCTCTCAATGGCCAATTTTTTTTCTGCCCCTGCTCACTTTTTCTCTAATTTTGTCCTGTCAGTCACACATTTGCTTTCCTGTGTCTTCAGTTTCCATGTTTCTGTGAGTCTTCTCATCTTTTAAAAGAAGAGCACCACCAAAATGGAATCGTCCATCAACCTTTCTTTTATATCAGGCAATTTCTTAGGCCTTTCTTTCATCATCAAACTTTTGGAAATAATTTTTACACTTAAACATCCATTCCTTCTTCAACATTGTTTGGTTTCTGTCACCACTGTCATTCTGAAATTATTCTGTTGAAAATCATGGAGACCTCCAAGAAGTTTCATCCTTCTGAGTTGAGTTAAAAACATTTAAGATTTTTCACACCACTTCTCTTGTCATCCATGACCTGTGTCTTTTGGTGGCTTGCCTTATAACTGTCCATTTCTTTTTCTGTTCAGCTATTTTATCTGTGGACCTAAGTTCTGACTACACATTAGCTTTACCTGGAGTTCTTTTCTTTTTTTTTTTTTTAATGCCTTGGTTCCACGATAACCTAATTAAATCAGAAAATTAGAGAGGAAGCCCAGTATCATTATTTATTCAAATCCCCCCAGCTGATGTTAACACATGGCACAGGTTGAGACCCACCCCTTTACATCTTTTAATCATGTTTCACATGCTAAAGTTTGTAAACCTGTACTATATGATATGTGATACATTAGTGGCCTTAAAAATAAATAAAATCATGTATCTTTGGTAAATAGTTACAGCTTCCTACACTTCAACTTCTTTCATGGCTATACCTTGTTCTCCTCATGTGGGATTTGCAGCCCAAGCCACAGAAGGAAAGAAGGTAGTGCTGACTTCTTTTTCTCAGAATGAAAAATGAATAGTCTGAAAGGATGCGCTCATACTGATTTGGTCCTTTGGGTTACATGGACCATGCTTCTTTTTAACTGACTCCAAAAAATACAACTGCGCTGATGCACTTGTCTTTTATAAAACACTCAAAATGTATCAGGCATTGATTTTTTTTTTTCATCTCCTCTATCAGAGCTGGCCAGCTGTTGATCTGTTTTAAAGAATTGGGATAAAAAAGCATGATATAGTTTGGATTTGTGAATTTTACACATATCCTCATACAACTCTGGCCACACTGTCCCAGGCCACTTGCCATCAGATATGAGGAATGGTCCAAAAATAGCCAACCAAACCAACAATCAGTTGGAGGGGGCAAAATGCCAATCAACCATTTGATTTTTTTGTTTGTTTGATTTCTTTCACATCAAGAGAAGTGTAATGTTGTACTGGTGAAATGGAATGGTATAAAACAAGGTTACTTCTATAAAAACTGTAAAATGAGAATGTGTCTATACCGTTTAACTGGTTAAGCACTTATTTTTAAATGTTTGCACCTTTAAAATGTAGACTACTTTTCCATTCAGATATCATTTTACCCCAAATATTGTAAGACATTATGGTTTTAAATGTGTTAAAAATATAAACATACTTGCAGCTAACCTTAAGGAATAAATTATAATTTAAAACATTTTTGTTAGGAAAAACCAGTATAGTCCTAACTTATTTTTCTATGAAAAAATGTGCCTTTATCAACTTTTTAAAAACCATATCCTTTCTTAAAAGCCACTCTTATTATCTTCTTGTTTTGCTGTAAAGTTTTCTTTTGTAAAAACAAACAAACAAACAAATATTTATTTATTTATTTTTGTGAGACCCTCCCCCGTGGCCGGGGATCAAACTAGCGCTGCAGAGGCTACGGGCAGCCTCTCAACCCAGCGCTCAACCGCTGTGCCACCAGGGGAGGCCCTGTAACAGGGTTCTAAAGAGAAAAAAAATATGTTTTATTTATGTGGGAAGCTTTAATTAATATCATGAGGTCTAATCAGATAGACTGAAAACTATTTGAACGCAAATACAATTTGGGGGAATTGCTGCATATTTTACAGAGCACAATAATATTTTACACATAGTAGAACTTCCATAATTTTTATTTGAAAAAATGTTGAATGTTTCTCTGAAGTAGTAATGAATTTGTTAGCAGTTACTAATGAATATTAAGTATATAGCTAATAAGCATGAAGGATATGGATGACAGCCCTGTTTTAAGTACTTTCCAAGTTAATGGAGTTAATAACCCCGTGATGTTGTCACTGATTATCCCCTTTCTAGTGAGGGGCCAAAAGAGACTAAGTATCTTGTTCAAGGTCACACAACTAGCAGGTCTTGAGGCAGGATCAGAACCCTGGCAAACTGTCTCCAGAGCTTGTATTCTCATTTCAACATTAAATGACTTCCTATTTATTGTTTTAACAGAAAACTAGAATGATCCGTATTTAACTGAAGAATAGATTACATCTGAAGTTCATGTAGAAAGTCCATTCCAATACGTTGTCCTGGCTTTTTGACTGCTAAAAGATTCTGTGATGCTTATTTGAAACAGATGAGAGTACTTAAAACATCCATTCACATTGTGTTTCCCTGTGATTTCCTAGAATATGTCCAGTTGCCTCCAGGAGACCCATTTCTAAATGACTGTCTGATTTCATTCGCCTTGCTGCTCCTTTACAGACCTGCAACTCTACAGAACTGTTCTAGCACAGTTGGTCAAAGGTTTATTAGCTTCTCTTGCCAAAATTCTGTCTCTTTGTTGTAGAAAGCTCTTGGGCAGCCATGAGAAGACGCTGGGTGGGTTTTTCAAAGCAAAGTTTCTTCAACCAAGTCTTTTGACAAGACATGATGATGGGCTAATGGTAGAGCAGTTTATTCTCGCATACTTTTAACTCCAGGAGTTATTAGTTGGAAGTTAAAAGTTAAAAGCTTGGAGTTGGAGTTATTAGTTAAAAGGTTTTGCCTTTCAAATAATATGCTCTTTTTCTACATTATTTTCTTCAGTAAGCTTATGTTGACTTTTTCTTTTCACAGGCTTTGTTTTTATAACTTTTCTTTTGCTTGCTCAACTCTTGATTGATTAAATTACATATATTTTATAATCGTGCATCCAAAGTGATGGGCCAGTCCTTTTTTTATCCCAAAGGAGAGATTAATGATAGTGTTATTTTAATGTGTTATAATTTTTATATTTTACATTGTCAGAGACAGTGAGTGTTTGGTTAATCAACATTTCTGATTAACAATAAGATGACATGACATGGACTTTAGAGAGTCAAATGTTATAAAAAGTATACTTTTACACCAATTAAGACATAATTTTACGTTTTTGAAAGCCCTTTAGCATCTTGCTTTGTATCAAAGGCCTCTCCATGTTTATCAGTTATAACTAATTTGGGAAATGTTTAAGAAACAAGAAAGATACATATGGGTTGTACTTAGATTTACTGAAATTTTGTTTCTGAGTCATTTGAGCAAAATTTGAGAACATTCTCACAAAGAAGCTTTAGGCTGCTTCCATCCTGAAGCTCTAATCTATAGAAGAAATCTGATAAAAATTTCCATTTTATAAAGAAATCCTTCAGATATTTTGGCATCTGTGACTCTTAAATGGTAACTATGCCTTTATATTTCATAGCATTTTTGTATATTTTTACCACTGTTCTTGTAAAATGTCTGGAAATTTCTTCTCCATCTATTTCATTCCAAAAGTGTTGAATTCACTCTTCACTGTATTATCCTTTATGACCCTGTGATTGGGATGGCAAATTTTCACTGACATGTTTAGTTAATGCCGCAGACACAAATTACACTATTTTATTTAGTGTGGGTGTTCTTGGAAAAATTTTAGGTGATGTTGCTTATTAATGGAGTTTAATTTTTCAACATTAAATATAGATGGTGTTATAGTACCTTCGGGGTGCAATGACTCAGTTATTTTTTGGCTTTATGTACATGAATGATGATCTGAGGAGTTCTTGCTAGTTTGATTCATTGCTCTTGTATGAAGTAGGAATTCATTTTTTAGGAGGCTTATGACCTTGTTAAATAGCAGTCCAAAAATTGTGTGGCTTGTTTTGATTTTAACCAAAGTTACAGCTGCCTAGCTGTAAAGCAGTCAGTTTCTCTTATTATGACTAGTTCTTCAACTTGTACTGTTTTAAATTGCCTGCAATTAGCATATTTCAACCTTATTTTTAGGTTTAAATTGCAGTGTGAGAGTGTACTCTCCTCTTAGCTAATTAGTGCTATCAAGGAACAGTAGGTTACCTCATTAGTACCATGTGCATTTAATTAAAGAAGAGAAAATTGGAGTTAACCTCATAGTTAATATTTTCACAGAGTGCTACAATGCCAACACCTTCAATTGGAGTCACACCCCTGTGTATCTAATTATGCACTAGTGCCAAATAAGGTTAGCAAGGGTACTACAAGACTGTTGACAAAATAATTTAGATGAAAACGTGTTTGTTGGATTCTGACAGTAAAATGTAACTTGAACATCTTTTTGCTAGTCCTCATCTGCCAATGTCAGGTGACATGCTTCATAGGAAATCGAAGGGAAGAAATATTTTGGAAGCCACTTTTCTTATTTGAATTATTGTTGTTCTTACTGTGAAGAAAATGACATATAGCCATGTAATGCATATGCAATCCATTTCTTAAACAGAGCCCCTGAACTTCAGAGATGTATTTGAAAAGAATTATTTATAAGATGTAATATTTACATGCATCAAACCACTACAAATACTTCCTGACACCCCTACCACGTCTCTCCTTGCTTTTCTTCTTTTCCGGTATATTTATAATTTCCCCTGTGTATCTTATGAATGGGGATCATCCTTTTATATCATACATGAAGTCTAAGGAAATGTTGTCACATGGTCTGTCAAATGCAGGGTAATCCTTTTGCCCTTCAGACAAAATCTTTGAAATGTCTAATGCTACTAAGTAAAAAATGACATTCCGTGTCATTATCAATAAATAATCACTTTGCTTTTACATACAAAAATGCAAACTATGCATTTGAGCATATAGCTTTCCGTACAAATGGCACAGTTCAACAGGTTTTAACACAGATGATGGAGCTTAGCTCCGTGTCCTAAATTTATTTTTAATGCTAATATTTGTGTTATAGTAATGCATGACTGAGGCAATTTACTTAAAGGTATTCTTGTTATTATTGTTCTTACATACCATTACAAGACAGGATTTGTGTTAATTTTATTGGATACAATCGACTACAACTCAGTAATTAGTTTTTTCACAAAGGGACAAAGTCTAAAGACAAGTACCACCCCTTAGTCTAAAATAGCTGCCATTTAAATCTAAAGGACTATATATTAACATTGCCATAGTGTTAGTTTAGAAATTGAAAGTGAGTCTTATAATTAAGCATCATTGTATAGAATCAATGATTTTTTTTTCATTAGTGGTTAATTCATTATGAATACTTAACTTTGCATCTGCAAACTTATTGCAATTTTAAAAATCTGTTAGGATTAACTGTGAGAGAAAGATGGAACAGTTTTGCTTTTGTTGATCTACCAAGAAAATAATTTTAAAAGTTTTAAAAAATGATCATGTACATTATTAGCATAACTCTTAAGATTGGGGAAAAAAAGCCAACTCCTGGTTCTCTTTGTTTAATCTAGGAATTGCTTCCAGAAACAAAATTATGTGTCTGTGGCCACTCTTCTGGTGATGGGCATCCTCACAACACATTTGCAGTAAGTTAAACTGGGCAATTAGAAATTCAGCAACTATACACAAGCCCATAGATCCAAGCACACTAAGCAGGTTATCCATGATTTTCTGTTAGCCACGTCCTTCATTTGGTGCAAATAATTAAGATATGACTAATATTAAGATGTAGATATAATTAATCATTTTCTGGTACTTACTGTAGTATCACTTAAAGTATGTTTCACCAAATATAGAGTTCACAGTCTGTAAATTGGTGACATTAAAGCATATCTTAAATATATAAAGGCATATGATATAAATATATGAATGGTTGTATCACCACTTCACTTTTCTTGAACTTTTAGAATAATTTGATGAGAGATTGCTGATACATAGAAAATAAATGAATAGAGATAATGGGTAGGCGCAATACCTCTCTTAGGGAAAAGTTGCTGTTCCATCTTCTGCAAGTTGCCATATAAATATGCCAAGGCCTTTTTTACATATTCTGTCACTAGAGTGTAATTTGTCTCTTTAGACTATAATATTCAATGAAAATTGCTTTCGTGACCCAATTCACAACCCAGTTAGCCTTGGAAATGAATAGCAATCCTGAAGTGGCCATTCAAGACTTTTAAATAGAGCAACTTCATGTTTCTATTTAGCATGGATACTACCTATATGGTTAAGGAATCTCTGAATATGTAAGTCATATATTTCACATATTTTTTTTGGTTTCCTTAAAAAATGAATGTACTTTATTTTGTCTCCATGACAAGAGTTCTCCTAAATATACTCATGTAAATTTTATTTTTTACTACCCTATACATAATATTTTATAATTTATAAATGATAGAACACAACACAGTTAAGAACCTTTTAAACAAATAATCAGTATCTTCCTGGATAAAGAAGAAATATCTAATTTCATGCTTTGGTTAAAAAAAGACTTCTCTCAATAAGAACAATGTTAAATTAATAGAAATGATAACCTTTGTGAAAAATTTGAAACATCCTTAAATTGTTAAATACTAAACCAAAATAGAAATGCAAACAGCAATAATGTACTATTTTGTAGAATTAATGAACTCAGGGGATTGATAATACATTTTATACAAAAGCAAGTTTCATAATGATCTGAAATGATGTGTTTTGTGGCCTCATTCATTTTAATTCTAAAGCATTTGGCCTTACTGAACTGTCTTTGTAATAATGACATTTGAAAAAGTAGCAGCCATTTAAAAGTGGGGTAAGTTCTGCTGAAATGATGTAAAGTTAAAATATGATGTGAAAGATTAAAATAATATCTGAATATTCCCTGTATATTTCAAAAGGAGATAAATTTGAGTTGTGCTTCAAAGCTAACTATATCTGTTAATAAATAAGACCCATCCAAAACTATAATTGTAAAAACAGTGCGTTAAAAATGAAACAGGCATTGTTTGTATTTGGTAACTCTTTTTCCTAAAATAATCGCAATAGAAAAATTGTTTTCATGAAACTGAAGAGTGAGTTAGATTAACTACTTCCAGTGTTTGTTCTTTAGTAAAACTATGCCCACCATTTAAAAAAATTCGTTAGTCTATGGATGTAAAAGGTAAAATCAACAGTACCAGAAATTTATAGTTTAATAACGTATTCAGAATGAAAATGAAACATAGAGAAATTAACTGACTTGCCAAAGACCATGTAATTCTTCAGTGGCCAAGTTGAATATATTCACATGTTTTATTTCCCTTTCAAACTTTAGTGATAGAAAAGGCCTTTCTTTTTTATCCCTGATAGATCAAATAGCAAACTGGTTCAATCTGTCAAGATCCCAAATTTTGAATTTTGGCTTCCCTACCACCTAGTAGTAATCTAAGCTCACTACTTAATAACTATACCTTGTTGACATCTCATCTCCCAGAATGGACTAATTAGCACCTACCTGCAGATAATCTTATTAATTTTGCCTACAGATTCACCTAAGTGAATACTATTTTACATAGGACTCTGTTAGCTGTAAGTGCTAAGGCAATTAGTCTTAGTGCTTGGTCTTGGATTAAATGAATATTTTGGATTAAATGAATTTTATTAGATTAAATGAATATTTTGAGGGACAGAATTCGTTGGACATATAGACTAAAAATGAAACTTGGCAGGCTCCTGTTCAACTTTTTTAAATCCCGTTCAAATTAAATTACATTGAACACACTGAGTCTTTCCTTCTACAGGTCTTGGCTCTGTTGTGATTGCGTTCTAAATGTTTCATTTTTATTAGAATTGTGGATTGGAGAAAATAAGGAAAATGTGACAGTGATAATTTTTAAGAATCTTATTTTCTATTCAAAATTCATTTCTCTTTTCAAACTTCACATAATTTCTACCCAGCACCAAATAATCCATCCTGTGGATAGATTCAACATTCTAGGTTGAATACTGGGCATATTACTTGACCTTCTTTTTAAAGGGTTATGCTCTTAATAGGTAAAATTAGGACAATAGTAGTGTCTATGCCATAGGGTAGTGAGGGAGATTAAATATGATAAGCCTGAAAAATACTTAGCATGATGACTAACACATAGTAAATGTGCACTAGACATTGGAGTCAATGTCTGTGGTAGCATCACTGTACTCCAGCTTGGACTAAAGAGACAATTCTGTTTGAAGTAAATTTAAATATATATTTGATAATAATACTAAAAGAGTCACTAGCAGTTGTATCTTGCGCCATAGCTAAGGCAGACAGAAGTGCTCCTTACTGTGAGGAAACTCTTCATATTCATTAATCTAAGTTGAACATTGGCTTATACACCCAAAAATATCAGCATTATTCAAATGTTTTCTTATTTGCTAAAGAAAAACATAGCTAAATGGGAGGGAAAGAACCCTGTCTCACCAGACCTAAATGAGGTCCTCAAGCATCAAAGGAGAACTGTGGTTAAGGAATATTGGGAAAAGTGATTGTCCTGCAATTGACTCTCTCCAGCTAGAGCACAGGAAAATACATTAGGAGGTATATGTGTCAGTGCAGATTACCTACAAATGTTATCTTCATTTCTCTATTGAAAATGTATTGGCAGAGGGGCCTCCCCAGTGGCGCAGTGGTTGAGCGCTGGGTTGCGAAGCTGCCCGTGGCCTCTGTGGCGCCGGTTCGATCCCCGGCTGCTCCCCGGCCACCGGAGACGGGTCCCACATGGCGCGCAGACCTCTCCTGCCGCCCGCTGCTCCCCTCAGCAGTGTACTTCGGTCCTTCTGCCTGCTCTGCTCCCCACTCTGGCTCTGGTGAATTCTCTCACCCTCCCCGCACTTCTGACTGTACCCAGTGCATGTATAAACAAAAAACAAACAAACAAACATAAATAAATAAATAAAACATGCCTCTATTAAAAAAAAAAAAAAAAGAAAATGTATTGGCAGAGACCAAACAAGAGTTAGAGATAGAATACTACTTACTAGTATCACAGATAAGTTTAACTAACATGATGAAGACAATTAACCAAGGATAATGTTGTAATATTTTTAGTTTCCTTCTTACATAATTTATTGCAAGATTGAACTTTTTGCTATTAGTGTAAAGTTATGTTTATATAAACTTGAATTTATTATGAACCAATAAAATTAGATGTGTTAATTCATCATGTTAATTTTTGAGTAGACTTTATCCTATTATTGTAGTCGGGTTGGTTTTATACTACCTTCTTTGGCATAAAATAAACCTTAACATAATGAAATATATCAAACACATCTTACAGCTGATTTTGCTAGTGCAATGGAGATATAATATGGTGGCCATGTGTTAGGGCTAGTATAAAAAACTTCTTCATGTTCTTCATCAGAAATAAAACAAAGGTTTCTGTTTTTTAAAGCCTTGACTGCAACTTCTTGATTAATATTTTTCTTTCCTAGTATAATTCAAGGTATTATAATTATCTTTACATACTGCACTCAGCGGGGATGTAGCTCTCTGAGCTCGGTTCATTCTAGACACCTCTCTTGAGTGATTGCCTCTCACCTTTATTTTATTGCAGTGTTTGAGATTGTCATGAATTCTATTGATATTGGTTTCAAGAAGGACCAATAGCAGAAATTTTTCAATAAAAACTCCTCTTTGAAATTTATAATGAATAATTAACTTCCCTTGATCATCAAAGCATTAGTATGGCAGAAATCAGGGACTGATCAAAGGATTATTTATTTATTTATCTTGTTTTGTTGTTATTAATATATTTTCATCAGATAAATTGATATATACACTAAAACATATCTGTGGCAATAAAGTGAGTTTATGGTGCCCATTTGAATAGATTATATTGTTCCTTTAACATTTATTTGTAATGGCATATTAATGATAGCTTCTAAAAATATGAAACATAATCTGTATTAACTTCCAACAGTTATTTCCAACAGTTATTTCTGTAGTCCCTGCATACTTCTAAACATCATAAAGTGTGTATTCACTTATAAAGTGTGTATTCCACATTATTTGTATTGCTGTTCCTTATATATTTCCATACCATCTTATTTTAGCATAATAAGTGAAAACAACAAAAAAAGACATTCTGATGTATAAATCTGTGATTTATGCATGTACAGAGGCATAAATACATGTCTGATAAATTATGTAAAATAATTTATGTAACTTATTGACTTCTATCTACAATTTATTTTTCTTTCACTTATTTTTGAAGTTAAATTTTTTACATTTATAGTTTTCATTAGGCAAATGATTTGGTATGCACAAGATTAGCAAATTATAGAATCTAATTTTTATTACTGGTATCATTTGCACAACATTATATTTACTTTAAAAGTATTTCTAAATAACTGGATTCTTGTGCAGTTTTATTTCCTAAGATGTCATAGGAAGAACCACATGACTCCCATTAGCATTCAGTAAAATTCAGAAAACTAAACTTTTATCAGAGTACTGTTCTGTTATAATCACCTCATGCATCATACAACTTAGATGCACTTCTTTACTTTGTTAATCATATTCTTTATCATAATTTGGTGTAAGTAGATTTTCATTATTGATATGCTAAAGGATAGAGTCTTATATCAAGTTAAGAATTTCAAGATGGAACTTTCTTCATATTTAACATCAAAAACAGCCTGAAATGCTCAGACTCTTGCAACCATGTTCCTGAGAGTTCTTTTACCTGAAGCCAAATTGCCATTCCTATGGACCTTCCTCTTACTTTCTCCTGAGAGATAGTATGAAATATTTGTAAAATTGACACAAATAATCTACTTTTCAGTCCAATGTGTGTGTTATAACATAACATTCCAGATTACATGGATGGTATATTTAATGTTTTAAGAATGACAGAATGATACCTTAAGTTTAATTTAGATTTTATATGCAAAATATTTCATCTAACTTTAAATAGACAGAACATAATGAGAGTAAGATAAATTAAGAGTTCTTAAATAGTCAAGTAAGACTATCTTAAGAGATATTACAGTAAAGGGGGAAGGCATCAAGCAAACATCTCAGAGAAATTCTCATTAAATTGAGCATTATCTGTAGCTTTTCATGTGGTTAGTTAATTTTAGAGGGAGAGAATGATGACAAAATGATGTCATTAAATTTTTATAAACAAACTTAAAAGTTTAGAAATTTAGTATTTCTATAACATATACACATAACTAATGTGTATTTTTGATATACAGATTAACTTTTAAGTTAAAGAAATGAAATCATATGAATAGAATATATGTTTTTATCCCTATTTCTTTCTAAATTCTTGTCTATAATTTGTATATTTCTTATACTACCCTAATATACTGGCAAGTATACTTATTTCGCAATCTACTCTTTTCTCTTTATATTAACTGAGTAGTCACTCTGCTATATTAAATGATTTGCCTTATTAATACATTGCCAAAATAAAAAAGATGGGATGGCTACTCAACACGCATTTCTTCTTATGTAAACTTATGGAACATTAGAACTAAAAGGAGCCTTATGATTCATTTAATTCAACTCTTTTGTAGTAGAGAAAATTAAATAAATCTAAGTAACTTCCCTGATATTTCTCCATTATTCTTTGAATGGAAGAGGACACTATTGATAATCTCATAGTTCTTTAGCCATCCTTCATAGGTAGTGATTTTAGCAGGTTATATATTTCCATTTTAATTATATATGCAATTATCTATGTCAAATAAGAATAAGTACTTAGTTTTTCAAAATGCCACTAATCACATTTACCTATGTAAAGGTTTGAAGACCAGATAGATTTTATGATCACCTTTTTGATTACCATAATTATTATTTGGATACTTGTTCTGCAGACCTATGGGATGTTTTACTTACAGGTTGAGATTCTAGAAAAGAAAAATTAAAGGATCTTCAATAATTCCCCCAGAAATGTTTTAAAGTGAATTGTGAAATCCCAGACTGTTGAACTTCAGCTAGGAAAAAGATACTTTTGAAGGCATACAGAGCCTTCCTAATATAGTTCTTAAGCTTAAAGAAATAAGCTTAATGGTTGCAAAGTCCTCATCCCTTGCAATCACTTTACATTTATTTAAATTACACATACAACCAAGATCACTTGTTCTATAGAGTGAGATTTCCCAACTTTTCAGGTTGTCTGTTTACTATCCATCAGAAAAATATCATGAGTTAACAACTGGATGCAAGTGATTAATTGGTCTTTTGCCACTCTGATGTTAAAATACAAAAAGTAGGCAACACAATACCATAAGTCTGTTATTGAATACTATTTTTAAGTGATACTATCACAGTCTAAATAATTGTTCCTACTCCATTTTTTTTTCTTCAGGTGGCTTCCCATTTTCTGATGGATAATACCTTACAAACCTAAGTCTTGCAGTCATGTGCCTCCCCCAAACGAGGCTCTTTTTCCTCTCCAGCCCTATCTCCTATTTTTCACAAACAAAATTGCTAAGTTTTAACTCTAATGCAAGGAGGAGGAGAATGGGGAGACGATGGGGAGAGGGAGGTGCTGGTATCAAGGATCAGATGGAAATAATTCATCTTGAAAGGAAGTAGAAACTCTTTCAGCTGAAATGGATGTAAATTTGAAAATGAATGAACTTCTAAATAGATTATTACTTCTCTTATGTAATTTGTTCACTGTTTTTCTCTGTGACTATCATTGTGTCCCTCTCTGGTGTCATGACATCTAAATTTGAACTTTATATTGACTTTTCAGAGATTTCTGTTTATAGGACAAATGGTATGAAAAGGAAACTATTAACTTTTATGATTATTAAAGCTTTCTAATTATACAGCTTTAGATTCACCATGTTTGTTATACTTTATGGTAGTATTAGCTCAATGAATAGCTTTTTATTAGAGTTAAAACTTAGCAACTATTTTCTCACAAGAGACTTAACATAGTTACAATGTGAATGCTCTTTCCTTCCCTTCAGACATTTAAGACAGATTAATATAAATCTAAAGAACATTAGTTATTTTATGAAACCTTTAGATACATTAAAAACTTTTTAAGTAATTGGTTAATTTTAGTAATTAATAAAATAAAGGTTTTCACTTTTTAGAAAAACCTTTTTGTAAAAACAGAACATGTAACATATGCAGAAATATTATGATCGTCTTTTTCACTGTATTGTCAGTTTGAAATTTTAAGAGCAATATAATAAACCAACCATTGAAATTGCCCTAGATATACATTTAACTTCTTCATTCTGAGTTTGGTACTACCTTCTTTGATTCATAAATTCAGAACTAAAACATAAGGAAAACAATATGGGGGAGGGGGAAGTTAGTTTACAGCAGCTAGTATTTTTGCTTTACGAAGTGAATCTTAAGTAATATAGTTTGAGGAATTTGTGGTAAATAATTGGAAGTCAATTCCCTTCAAATAGTTCTAATGACTTCTGAGTAAGAGTTCCTGCATTATTCTTAACCAAAAATAATTCATTTTACTGGGCTGACCAGAATCCTTCTTCCTTTTCTTAGTTTTTTTTTTTTAATAAATTTTATTTTTATATTCTCCATACAATTGCAATCCCCTTATTTTGACCCCAATCCCTCCCCTCCCCGCCCCCCACTCCCCCATAGAGTGTCTTTGGTTCATAGTTTTTTGTTGATTTTGATTTTCTTATAGTTATTCATTTTCCTGGTCCCTTATTTAAGTTTTCTAGATTCCTGCTATGAGTGAGACCATCCGGTATTTTTCTTTTTCTTTCTGGCTTATTTCGCTGAGCATGATCCCTTCCAGCGCCATCCATGTTGCTGCAAATTGCATGAGTTTATCTTTTTTGAATGCTGAGTAATATTCCATGGTGTATATGTACAACATCTTCTTGATCCAGTCATCTATTTTTGGGCATTTGGGTTGTTTCCAAAGCTTAGCTATTGTAAATAGTGCTGCTATAAACATACGGGTGCAGGTGCTCTTTGGAATTTATGTGTCTCTGTCCTTTGGGTAAATACCTAGGAGTGGAATTGCTGGATCATATGGAAGCTCTATGTTTAGTAGGTCCAGAAATCTCCACACAGCTCTCCATAGTGGTTGGACTAGTTTGCACTCCCACCAACAGTGCAGGAGAGTTCCTTTTCTTAGTTTTTAACACTCTGCTAAACAATTTGTTGAAGCTCTATGAACTGAATTACACGGTTTTTCTGTTTTTCCCTTTTTTGGATTTTTTTTTTTAAACATTTTTTTTAAGAAGTGTAGTACAGGCCAGAGTCGCGGGAGGTGAGAAGATTCACCAGAAAGAGCAGGGAGTAGAACAGGCAGATGTACAGAAACACACTATTGAGGGGAGCAGCAGGGGGCGAAACAGGAGAGGTCTGCCGCACCACGTGGGTTGCTCTTGTCAGGTCAATCAACCCCCTATGCCGACAGGGAGGCCCTTTTTTTGAATTTTAATGAAAGTATCCACTGTGCCAGTTTTTATGAGGCAAATCACAATGTGTGCAGAAACCTGCTCTTTACATTTTAGCAACCCTCTGCAATAATTTTTGTTGTAACCATTGACGCCATTTCCCCCCCTTCTGGAGGTAACAGAGAAGTAAAATAACTTGTCTAGGGTCACATTTTCTAAATTATTAAGCCAATATCCAAATTGGTGTCTCTCTGATTCTAAGATCTCTCCCTTATGTCGCACCACCTATAGTATTTTTCTGGTGTTATTTTCACTATTCCAGTAGAAAATTTATTTAAAAGAGAACCTACTTCCCCAAACACAGATTATAAGAATGCCGGCTTACTGAATCTTCTTAGCTGTCTTGATCACTTTGTCTTCCCTTGTCTCCTCCTCTAAACCAGGGGTTTTCAGCTCCACCCATTTCAGGCAAGAACAGGGAGGATTTGATAATCACCAGGCACTGTCCTAAATCATGCCCTCAAGAACGTGATTTCTTTTTTCAATTCTGACAATTTTCCTTTGTTTCTCCAGTTAGTTTACATGTCCTTATTTTTACGGAACCCACACTTTTCTCTCCTTAAACTTTGTATTCTCATTAAATCTTTTTTGTTTGAAGGTGGAAACCTTATTTGGCATTCTTGCCTCTGGGCTATTTTTCTAAAATCTCTCTGCCATGTGTCTTGTTATTCCCTAATTTAAACTGACTGGCAGAAATAATAGAAATATTTACTGTTTCCAAAATATACCCATGCCTTTCCCACCTGCATGTCTTTGCCCACCAGGATTTCCATTCTCTCTCCTTGGTTGGGTGAAGAGTTCATGGAGTCCATTTTTGTTCGCAGTGAAGGATCTTCATCTTGCTACCATAAGCCCTGGAGTAGAATAAAATGGAATGAAAAACTGCTCCCCATTTTACTCTGCTGGTTGTGATTACTTTTAGAGAAAAATCACTTCATTTTCCTTGCTACATAGTAAGAATGTGCTTCTAGCACAGTGGCTAACACATAATAGATTCTTTATAGTTATCTCTTTTTGTTTTGCTTCTGTGAAATTCTGTTTCTTTTTCTCATTTATAGTGCTAGTCTATATAATATCTCTTCATAAAATCAGGAAGGAAGTATACTTTTGAGTGAAACATAATGGTAAGAAATTTTTTTTCTCTACAATTTAGGGTAGTTTTTGCTTAATCATCAAGAGAAGTTTCTGATGGAAATATTGTTGGAAAAATTGAGACATTAAACAATGAAGAGAGCTGTTGTTTAGTTTACCAGGCTTTAAATCAGTGTTTCCCCAACTTAAGTAACTACGATACATTTTCTGTGTCCCACCCCAAATATAGATATTTATTATTTCAATGAAAGGCTCAAAAAATCTGTCTTTGTGCTAAATGCTCCAGGTGGGTCTGATGATTAGTCAAAATTGGGAAACACTTATTCAAAAGTGTCTTCAAAGTGTGTTTCATGAGTCAGCAGCATCACCTGGGAACTTGTTAGAAATATGAAATCTCAGGCCCCACCCTAGACTTAAACATATCACAGTCTGCCTTCTAACAAGATCCTCAGGTAATTTATATATTCATAGAAGATTAAGCAGCACTGAACTAACCACATTTATTAAAAAAAAAAAAAAAAGAAAAAACCATTCTATCCAAAAACAGTGTGCAAATGTATTTATACTTTAGACAACTTTTTGTGATCCTCATCATTTGCTATAATGTTTAATATAGTAATTAAAACTCTGGGGAAAACACAAATTTATTCTTGGTTATATTTAGCGTAGTTTTAATATTTATTTGTTCTGTTTGTATCTAGAAGATAAAACTGTGTGCATAAACCAATTGCTTGAGTAAATTGAATTTAAAAGTAAGGTCATTTCAGTAGTATAACATTTTTGGAGTTCATCTACAAAATGCAGTTTGACTGAATTTTTTACGTAGTAGCTCATGAATATCAGATACATACATCGGTTGTACTTAAAATGACCTACTTATGTGTTTAAGAAGTTTCAAATTACCTAGTTTCTGATATTTCCTATCAGTATTTCAGGTGTAAAAACATTATTTGTGGAATATACCAGGGACGAAAGGATTTACTCTGGAGTGAGTTATTGGAAGTACTTTTAGTGATGTTTACTCTTCTCTTGAGATTCTATTTATAAATACCTTATTATCATTTGTTAAATTAAATGACACTTTACAGATGCTTGATGACTTTAAATCATATATTAAATATGCACATATATTTTAGCAATATTTGCATCTTATTCATTTAATAATAATTTATCATAGTGTTACTGGTTAACCATTTTTTAATTTTATTTAATATTTTTAAAATAGTAAAGTGCTTTCATGAATTATACTAATTTTGATTTTTTGACTTTGTAATCCAGAAATGGTAATATATATCAGTATTTATTTGGTTATATATCCATCTTATAAGATTTTTGTAGGGAAGTTTCACCTTAGAATAGTCATCTGAAATAAAACAAGATGTCAAGATCCCAAATAGTTCATATTCTTGTTGTTCTACTTAATATTTAAACATATATTTTTAACAACTTGTTAACTTATTCTAGAAATTTCTCTTAAACTAGCACATAATTTCTTGCTATTGCAATGCATTTATAAATCATAGTTCATACAAATATAGTTTTCCAAACAAGTCCTACTGGTATTAGTATTATTAAAACCTTATTAAACATTACTATTTAAATACTGAATTTGGGAGATATTCATTATTTAGCTAATTTAAAAATTTTGGATATTTCATTATTCATGCTAAGTTCAGCTTTGTTTTAGTGAACCAATTTTAAACACATGAAAGCATAGTAATTCTTAAAATTGGAAAAAAGTGATTAATTTGGTTCAGTTTATACTGATTTCTGTTGTCGATATTTCCAACAACATGTGAATAAATTTCTTGAGGAAAGTCATAGCCAGGAATGGAAATAATAAAGCCATTTCCTAAACCTATATGAGAAAAAGAGGCCATCCCTTTACTAGTTATGCACGGGTTTCTCAGTTCAAATCAGCTGCCAATTTGGTAAATGAAATATAATAAATCTGGTTATTAGTCTTATTAATGATTCTGACATTCATATTTTCATTTTAAATGTCTTTAATATTTATTGTAAGTACATTCAAATTTTTTACCATTTATTCAGCCCCATATTTGAGTTAGAGTTTTAAAAAATATTTTAAAGGAATTAAATAATGGCTTTACAGTGTTTAATGTAAAGATATTAAATGTCTTTACAATGTTTAAAAAAGTATATATAAAATGGTGCAAGATAATAATGAGTGGTTCTTTTCCCCCACCCACCCCCACCCAGCTCTAGAAGAGAACACCTCTTATAGTTTCTATGGTTTTAGGTCTGTTGAAAATGGAAAATTAAATATTTTGCCCTGAAGAAACTTATAATTCATATTTTCCTTAAGACTTGCTCTTTGGGAAGTGATCGAATTGTTTTCCTAGAAGCATTTGATAATAAATAGTTGGTTGGTTACTGCTTTAGATTTCTCATTAGAAAGATGTCTAAGTATATTAAATGATAGGTTAGTTTATGTGCCTGTTCATGAATTGAAAAGGAATCCTGAATATTTCTCTTACACAGGACATTTTTGGCTATCTCCATTTTGGCTATCTCCATACATTTTTGGCTAAGCTCTTAAAAATAAACTGAATTCTAGCAATGTCCTTCTTCCATGGTGTTTCCTCTGAACTCCTACATTTATTATATGGGACATGCTGCTTCTATTTCTTTTTCATCAACTATAGATAGAATGTGTTGACTTCCTGCTCTAAAAATATTAGAAATTTAGTAATTTTCACCATATCTAATTTTTGTTATTCTACTATCATTTTGAGCTCTTCTAGTGGTAGTCTTTATTACTCAGATAATAAATGCATGCATTTTTTTCTATCTTCTCATTCTCTGCTATAAATGGGAGCTCTTCAAAGACAATAGCTGGCAGGCCATTTTTAAACCATGGAGTTTCTAAATCATTTTGAGTATACAAATGAAAAGATTCTTAAAGTTTTCTTCTGTCCTCCTGAATTATGTTTCTCCTCTTGCATTTGGTATATTGAGCTAGGAACTAGCTCTAAACTCTGCTTTGCTTATCTTTTGCATTACTATGCCCATATTCCTATGCTTTCTTCAGACAACTGGTTTGTTTTCTTAGATGGATAATGCACTTCTCAGCAGTTGTCCTCAGGGCAAAAGCCATTTCTGTGAGAAGATTTGCTCTATTACTTGGAGAGAGTATGGGCAGCATAGGTATTTTATAGGTCTGACTATTCTCAATGGTCGATTTAATTAATTCCCCTGATGTTTGTACCATGACCCACCCTTGCCCTTTGTGTTCTGCGGAAAGTTAGAATTTACTTACTGGTACTTTGGGCATCATTTGTCCATATTCTTTTATTTGTCAATCAGTGTCCTTTCATGGCTTCCTTTTTACCGGGTTCCTCAAGAATTATGATCCTCTGCACATTTCCTTTCCCCTCCCCCCAAATACTGATATATATATATATATATATATATAATTTTATTATTTAAGAGGCAGAGGGAGAATAAGGAAGTTTACTTGGATGCTTATTCTTTCATGCTAAACCAGAAAGCAGTAGTTCTTTTTCAGTGAAGTATTATGATACATGTAGGTAATAAATACTTACCAGCATCTATTCTGCTACTATGTCCATGTTTGAAATGCCATCATCACTCCGTGTAAAGAGCACAGTGTACTATGGCTTACTGATTTGCAAAAATGCCTTTTTGAGCACAAATTTCACTTGTTCATTTAATTCACTTAGTTCAGGTAATGTTGATTCCTATAAAAACTGCTTTGAGTCACTTTTTTCCCCTTCATAGTATTAAAAATATAACCAAACAAATTCTACCTACAAGGAAGGCTATTACAAAAGTTTAAGAGCATGATTTTCACCAAATATTAGAAGGAAAAGCTTTGCTATTTTAATGTGCACTGCGGGAAATCCTGTAACCTGTTTATTGAACCTGACTCTCCAAACTATGGATCTGGACCAGAAAGTCCCTCCACTGGGTTACACTAACACACAGGCTTTTCTTCTGCTGCCCACAGGCTGCCTTGTGAACTTCCTGTGTGACCTTCCCAAGCCAGTTCTTACAGTGGGGCTTCTTAAATGCTGTACATGCAGATAAGCTTTCCAGCCATTTATAATCTTTGAGGGCCCTTCTTGCTCAAAATTCTTTGATGTCTGATGTACTGTCCAATTCCCCTCCAGAATGTGACAAAGGCTGCTGTTTATATTTGGTTGAGGATAAGGAGAGTGAGTTAATACCTAGGGAGAAGTGGACAAAGAGTAGTAGATATGTGTTCTCTTCTTGGCCATGCATGATGTGCTCAGTTGAACAGAGAAAGGGCCATTCACATAGTCAATTTTAAATTAAGCATAGCTATTTTCTTTTAAAAGGATAGTATGATGATACTATATGCCTTTTTAGGGAAGTCATAAACTTGGAAATCTTAGCGACCAGAAAACTTCTAAGTTAATTCAGGACTTCTACTTTTCTTTCTTTTTATTTTTTAGTTTACATTTTTCCTTTTATTTTTATTTTTATTAATTTTTTTTTACATCATTGTTCATTTTTAAACAATATTTGCTTCCCCCACCCTCTCTGGTGTCATCCCTGTAGAGTTTCCTTCACCAATGCGCCCGTGCACCATCACCTCAGTCCTCTGTGCTCCTCCCTTCCTCCCTCTGATCCCTCTCCCACCTCCTCTCCTGCAGTATGTCTCTGATTTATAATTGTCAGGCCTTCTGCTTTTCTAAAATTGTTTTACTGTTAACACAGTGCCTTTTTTCAAATGTTTTTTCATGCTCAAACCAGTTTAGGAATAATCTTTCCACATATCTCAAAGATCTCCTAAAAATACTGCTGGATAGCCAATATTTCCCCCAGTAAAGTAGAATAAGTTAAATTACTTTATGTTACCTGTATATAAACCACACATTGGAGAACCATTAACTTGAAAACCATAACACAGTTACCTAACAGGTTACGTAAGATTTTAAATGATTGATTTACTAAATTTGTAATACTCTGTTATTTTGTATTAACCAATGCAGGGAGCCCTTGCGCTTTTCTCTGAAATTCAACACAAAATGCTTTTGAAGATTGTGTATAGTCATTCAACTTAAATAAGATTAAGTAAGTGACAACCCTATAGCTTTTTGGTAATGTGATTACATAAGGTAGAAAAAAAAAAAAACATGGCATTTAATTGTTGTACTGAACTATTCCAGTAAATCAGTTATATTTTGAGGGAAGCTATGTAGAAATTGTTTTCAAAGAACATAATCTCTGACCAGATAAGAACATAGAATTGAATTCAACTCATGTGTCTGCCATGTATGCGCTTACAGAAAGATTTTTATCCCTCTGCATATGGATCTTAATCTATGAAATGGGGATAACTGTTCCTGATCTGATTCACCACATAATGGGCTAAGATACAAAATTATGCAAAAGATTATGCCTTGGTTATTGACACTGGCTTTATTTGTATAGCTTGTATGGTACTTAAGAGATCAGGTAGTACTCCCAAGCATTCTCTGCAGCCTTGTCCCCAGAACTATCTCCAGTGATAGTTATGTTCTGTATCTGCACTGTTCAATAGGGGAACCACTCACCTAAGTGACTGTTGAGCACTTACAATATGACTACTGTGGTTGAGGAATAGTATTTCTTAAAACAGATATAAAGAGCTATGGTGAGATTTTAATCATTTAATATTCTAGATGATAAACATTTCTCTATATTTACAAAATACTCCTGAATTTAAGATTACATTAAACAACATTTCTACTTTTCTGTGGCATTCTTGAGGGACAGATTCTCCAGAAACGTTGCTTGTCTTTTTTTATAATTGTAAAAATTATTTTTTATGTGTATTGTTCTTACCAGTGCTATTTTTACTTTATTCTTTTGAGTGTCTAGATAAGCACTTATCTAGATCACTAGAGTAATCTGTTGTACTAATTGATTTTAAAATGAAATATACACCATAGAAAATAAGAGATCCCACAAACATAATGCTTTTTTATTAGGAAGACTTTAAGCAGCTAGAAATGTTTTTTCTTAATTTATATTCCCCTCTTCACTTCTCATGAGATAGCATTGCTCCTCATTTCTGTTGAACCTATCATGTCCTATTTTCTTTACTGATCTATTTTAATCCAAATCTGTAAATATTGCCATCCTTCTTGATTAGCCTTTCTTCTCTAGATTTGCTTTCAAGTAGTGGTAATAGTCTGTAACTACTTTTAACCTGTCCCTTCGGACTATTAAGGATTCTACATTTAAGGATAGATTGTTTTAGAACAATGGATACTATAATAATAAAAGTACAAGTAACGTATCTAAGGAGATGAAAGTGATGCCGCATTCTATTATGCTAAAAATTGGCATCTTTTGACATCAGTTTGATATTTCTGTGAATGTCCATTCACCTCAAGTGGTTTCTTCAAATAATGAGTTAGCTCTCATCTTTCCTTGCAACAAATTGAGGCACCAAGTTCAGCTTTGTGAACTGAATGATAAAACATTCGATGGTCATGTGAGCTAGTCTTTGTTTTTATTGTCTTTGGTTTTGGTCATCTGATTACAAGTACCTAGCTTTGTCCAGTTCTTTAGATTTTATAACAATAAATTCTCTAAGGTGTAGAATGTTACCTGCTAAAATTCATAAAGTTGAATAGTTTCTGCTTAAGTTTTATTTTCAGATATTTGAGAAAAAGACTTAAATGTGCACTATGCAGTTTTAAGTTAAATGACTTCAAACATTTTTCCAATGCAGATTTATGTACCTCATTCAAATTTCAGTTTTGAAGAAGTAGGATATGTAGATAATACAGAAAAATTATCCCACCATAGGTTTAAGATAGCACAGAAAAAAATTTAAAACTTAAATTTGTGTGTATGTGTGTATGTGTCTTAGTTTTACATCCTTAATTTTTCTTTTCCATTTATCTAAAAATAAACATATATAAACCATATAAACAAAGTATAAACACATATTCACTATATTACCAGATAGAAAGTACCAATCTACAGAAAAACCAGCTAAGCTTGCCTATTCTATATAGGGGTGTGCCCATTTCACCATCTCTGAATGGTGAAAGATCCTTTTTTTTTATTATCTTCCTTAATATGATCCTTTATTATTATCCTTTTTTATTTTATCTTCCTTAACATGATCCTTTAATATGCATTTTCTTAATTATTGTTGAGATGAGGTAGTTTTCATGTTGTATATCTCCAGATAAACTAGTCATGTGATAAAATGTACATTTTTGAATTTTCACATATACAATATCTCTCCCTAATTTACTGGGACACAGATACCCTTTTGATCAAATTATCTCATTTCCTGGATTTTTTGGAAACATTATTTTATACTATGTAATATCTTTAATACTCAAAATTTAATAAAGAATTTACTAGCAATCAAATGCATTAGATTGTAGTAAAACAGCTTATAATGCACATAGTTTCTATCCTTTATTATTTGTATTGTTTGGGGGCAAAGGGCCTAAAATCTGACATAAGGTCAAAACTTCTATCAGTTCTGGGTCTGGCTGCCCATTATCACAAAATGGCCTTTGGTGTAGCAAAAAAGAAAAAAAAAAAATCTAATCAACAGGGGAGAGGGAGGAGGGAGGAGATCTAGTTACCAACCAATAATGCAAGGTGTGTTTTTTAGCTAAAGGAGCTGGAAGGGTGAAGCACAAGCCTGCTGCTTGTGGGGAGGGCTCCCCCACCCGACATGGGTGGGGGTGAATGCCTGCCACCCAGCCAACCAGTTGGCCAGCCAGTGGGGAGACGGCCCTCTGTAACAACTTAGACAAACAGAGTGAGGGAGCCCATATGCATCATTCTCTATTAAATGTTTCCAGAATGGCCACTAAACTCTGCCCCCCCTCACCCTACCTCCCATCAGCTCCCTCGCTCGGGATATCACAGGTGTCATCCCATCCTGCTTTGGCAGTGTTGAGACAACAGATATTAGGGTTTGGCCCCTTGTCTGAACCAGGCTGGTCCAGAAGTATGATGTTTAAAACTTGTAGGCACTGAATAAATATTTATCCCTTAACTAATCCATTAAGCATGGGCAGATCAAGTCTTTAAATATTGTGAAGGTCTTCACTTAAATTTATCTTAAAAAAAAGGGGGGGGATGTGGTGATGGTGCACAGGTGCATTGGTGAAGGAAATTCTGTGGGGACTACACCTGAGTGGGCCGCTGGGGGTGGGCAGCAAAACATTGTTTAAAAATGAACATTTGGGGCCTCCCCGGTGGCGCAGCGGTTGAGCGCTGGGTTGCGAAGCTGCACGCAGCCTCTGCAGCACCGGTTCGATCTCCAGCTGCTCCCCGGCCACCGGAGGAGGGTCCCACATGGCACGCAGACCTCTCCTGCCGCCCGCTGCTCCCCTCAGCAGTGTACTTCGGTCCTTCTGCCTGCTCTGCTCCCCGCTCTGGCTCTGGTGAATTCCTCACCCTCCCTCGCTTCTGACTGTACCCAGTGCTTGTATAAATAAATAAAAATAAATCTTAAAAATAAATAAATAAATAAACTTAAAAAAAAAGAAAAAGAGAAATGAACATTTGATGTAAAAAATAAAAATTTTCCATGTCTAAATTTTGGAGACATTCCTGTTGGTGAACTTACACTGACTTTTTTTCCCCAGTGGTTTAGAACAATAATTTATAATTACCTCTGACAGATATGTATTTTTTTATTAGAAGAACTGGGGTGTAGGCCAGAGGTACGGGGTGGGGAGAGGGCTGGTAAGAGAATTCACCAAAGACAGAGCGGGGAGCAGAACAGGTAGATTTACTGAAATACACTGCTGAGGGGAGCAGTGGGAGAGAAAGGAGAGTTTCCCTGCCCAGGAAACAAACTTAGGCCATAGCAGTGATCATGGTGAGACTTAATCCATAGGCCACCAGGGAGGTTCCCAATGTGTACTCTTATTTTAGGTCTCAGTTGTGCTGATAATGGCTAGATAGGTAATGGAGGGTTGGAGTTTTCTGAAGGTTTGACTTGTCTGGCATCCAAGATGGCTTACTCATGTGAATAGCAACTGATTCTGACTTTGGAAGGAAGTGCAATAAAAGCTATCTTCAGAGTGCTTACAGATGGCTTGCCTTTGAGACTTCAGTTTCACAGAGCCTGGTGATTGAGATTTGCAAATAAATATCTCAAGTGGGAATATTCTGAGAAAATTATTCTGTGTTCTAGGTGTAGAATTCTCATAATGTGACTTTTTCTCAGAAAGTCATTCACGATAACTTAAAGAGCAAGAGAATTATATTCCACATTAAAATAAATAAATAATATAATTTATTTATCTCCTACGTTGTATAACCTAGCTAAAGGCCTTTATTTTTTAATAGTCCACAAGTTTTTGGTTTTTTTTTTTAAAGATTTATTTATTCATGCATACAAGAACCAGGATATAGGCCAGATGTGCGGGAGGGTGAGAGGTTTCACCAGAGAGAAAGGGGAACAGACAGGCAGGCTGACCGAAATACACTGCTGGAGGAACAGTGGAGAGACAGGAGAGGTCTGCCGGGCCATGTGGGTATCTTCATGGCTGACCGGAATCAAACCCGTACTGCAGAGACTGCGGACACCTTCACAGTACTGTGCTCAACCACCTACACCACCAGGGAGGCCTAAGTTTACTTTTGCTTTACTTGGTTTTCTCTATATACCACATGTAAGTGACGTAATGTACTTGTCTTACTCATTTTTGGGGGGGGCGGGGCTTATTTCAGTAAGCATAATTCCTTCTAGGATCAACTATGTTGTTGCAAGTAGCAGGAGGTCATCTTCTTTATAGCTGAATAGTACTCCATTGTGTATATATACCATATCTTCATTACCCATTCCTCTGTTAATAGGCATTTAGGTTGCCTCCAGCTCTTGGCTCTTTTAAATGACGCTGCAATAAACACGGGGGGGGGGTGTATATATCTATTTGAATTAGTGTTTTTGTATTTGGGAGTATATACCCAAAAGTAGGATAACTGGATTGCATGTAATTTCTATTTTTAATAGTTTGAGTAATTTCCATATTGCTTTTCATAGCAGAGCAGCTGCACAAATTTATATGCCTATCAACAGTGTAAAGGTTTCCTGCTTTCCATATCTTCTCCAACATTTGTTAATTCTTGTCTTTTGGATAATAGCCGTTCTCACAGGTGTGAGATGATAACCCATTGTTTTGATTTGTATTTTTCTAATATTAAGAGATGATGAAGATCTTTTCATGTGCCTATTGGCCATCTGTATAGGCATCTTTAGAGAAATGTTTGTTCAGATATTCTGCCCACTTTTAATTGTTTTTTAATAGTTTAGTTTCATGAGTTATTTGTATATTTTCGATGTTAACCTCCTGTTGGAATATGATATGCAAATATCTTTTCCCATTCAGTAGGGTATCTTTTTGTTTTGATGCAAATTTCTTTTACTATGCAGAAACATTTTAGTTTAATGTAGTCCCATTTATTTATTCTTGCTTTTATTTCCCTTGCCTTCTAGTTGAGTCTCCAAACACATCTCTAAGTCTGATGTCAAGGAATGTATTGCCTATGTTTTCTTCTGTGTATTTTACTGTTTCATGTCTTCCATTGTGGGGCACAAAGGATATTACTCCGTACCCATCTGGTTCTTCTAGGCTGGCAAATAAATAAGTATCAGACAGATGGACAAGGGAAAAAATCAAACAGAATTTAATAACGTTTGTACCTATATCCATGGGAGAGACTCAGCAATACTGCATAACTCCCAGATAGATTTAGGTGTCATCTTAAATAGCTTAGTTAAGACAAAAGTACTTTGGGTGATGGGAAGGTATAAAGAGATTAGGAAGGTCAATTAGGAAGGTTACCAAGAAAGGTGCAACAGACAAAGATGTGCAGATTTAAGTTCTGTTTTCCTCATTGAAAGGATAAAGAGATTAGGTTTTCCCACTACAAGCCCTTAGAGAAGTTTACATATTTCGGTTTACATTCAGCCCTTTTTATGATTTTGAATTAATTTTTGTGTAAAGTGTTAGATAGTGGTCTACTTTCATTATTTTGCATATGACTGCCAGGTTTTCCTAACACAATTTATTGAAGAGATTTTCCTTGTAAGCTTTTGCCTCATTAGGACCTGTTTTACAAAATAACTATCTTTCAAAATATTGAATTTGCAAATATATACACCATTTGAAATCACAAATAGCAGAGTTGGTTTACTATTATGTACCAATATGTCACCTGTTTTAACCATATATATTAATAGTCATATATTATTAATATTTTCCACATAATTCAACTGTATTATGTAGTAAGTAGGATGCCAACTCTTAAGAAAAGTCCCAAGTACACCATTTATATTTGCTAAGTATTCTGTCATGGAAACGGACAGTTCAGTTTAGGCAAATTATTTTCAGTGGACTACCCTTACCCCAACTCCACTGAATTAGGCTGTCAATTACAATTAGTAGCTTCATACCTTTTTCATAGCTGCTTAATTAGTGCATTGTTTGAACCAAGCTTTGCCAATGGATAGCAGATTGAATGTACGTGTTGAGTATTCTCAATCTGAAGCTCTTTCATGTTTCTATAACTGACACAGAAAACGTGTGTAAACTGAATAAACAAAAAGTTTGGAAAAAGAAAATAGCAACTAGGGCCTCCCTAGTTGGCGGTTGAGCACAGCACTGTGAAGCTGTTTGCAGCCTCTGCAGGGTGGGTTCGATCCAGGCCGGCCACAGAGATACTCACATGGCTCAGCAGACCTCTCCTGTCTCGCCCACTGCTCCCCTCAGCAGTGTATTTCAGTCAGTCTGCCTATTCTGTTCCCTGCTCTGTCTCTGGTGAATCCTCTCACCCTCCCGCACATCTGGCCTATACCCCAGTTTCTGTATGCATGAATAAATAAATCTTTTTAAAAAAAAGAAAAAAGCAACTATATGCATATAGAGAGAGATAATATATTTATATAGCTAATATTCAACCCCAATAATGTAATTATTTGAAGCACAAACAGTGGGGAACAAATGCAAAATTGTTTCACTGAAGGCTTCTGAAAGGTAGCAGGTATTTAAGCAAAGTCTACATAAGAATATGCATAAATTAAAATATATTGCTGATACCTTCTATTTGGGGACAGTTTCTATTAAATCTCTTAAGAACTGAATTGAGGTTTTAAATTTAGTTTTTAAATGCCATTTGCTGGCATTTAAAACACCACAGTGTTTGTACCTGGATATATATTTTATATTCATTAAATAAAGATACTTTTCAAGGTTGTGAACTGCTTGCAGAAAAAGAAAAAGTCAAAATCAAGAAGTGGCAGACACCATGAGCCATATGTTTTATTAAAAATAATGATTTCAAATCTAGTATTTCAACCTTTAACACTTGCAGGGAGCAAGTGCATATTATTTATAACATAATGAACTTATATTATTAAGAAAAGTCATAATAAGAAATAGGAACCCTTATGATTCATAAATTTGGTTATATAATACCTACTCTAATTGGTCATTCCTGCCTAGTATCTGAAAAAGGTGAAAATATTATGCTATTTTAATTTCTCTATCTTAATTATAATACTCTCTTGCTACAGGCTTTATGGTATTAACTTTCCATGTTGTAATTAACCACTACATATCCATATTAATATTTCTATTTTCTTGAACCTGCAAACCTTTTCATTATATTATCAGAAGGAGAATAGTATTAAACACTTACCTGAACATAGATCTGTGACTCCTGTGAAATAACACTGATCTCAGAAGTTTCTACCTAAAATTACAGGAGATTCTTTTATTCACAGTCTGACTCATATGCTTTCCTAAAAGGAGTTTACAGTGGTGGCAAGAACAGAGGCAAATAGATACCAAAATATCAAAGATAGGGATATTTATGTCGATATAAAATAGAAGTAAATTGCCTTGTAAAAACTTCATTTTGTACACATCATTGATGAACGTCAAAGAAGGAACAAATATTTTGTTTATCATTGCAGGAAAATAATACATAGGCTTATTTTTCAAGAGATTGCAATATGGAGAGCCAAAAATAAGTGTAAGAATTGATACATAGCATGACTTTTGTGATACAGGATAATCAGTGGTGATAAACAATGGTATACAAGAGTACAGGGTGATATGGAAACATAGACAGGAATTGCATATATCCAGACTGAGAGTTTGGCGTGGAGGTCAGTCAAGGGAAACTTTCTAGAAAATGTGACATCTAGGACAATTTGAAAAAGGAGTTTCATGAGAATTGGAAATATTTGAAGCAAGACATTAAATGAAAAATAAGACCAGTTTCTTCAAAATAAGGGCCACCTAACAAGGGAAATATTTCAATTTTTCCCCTTAATATTGAAGGCATGTTTCACATCTGAATATCTCATGCAGAGTCTCATCACCAAAATACAATGATTAAAAGTGCTGGTATCTGCAGTAATTATTTCCCCTCATCAGAAACATCACATTTTCCTCATATTATTAAAGAAAGAAATTGTGGTTCCCTTGAAATGTTTTATCTTTATGAAAACCTCCCTTTTCATGGAGTGGTGTTGCATTAAACACTTGGCTGAACTTGAACTTCGATACTTGCGGTGACTTGAACTTCGATACTTATAGTTGTCTGACTTCTCAGGGCATCCTGAGGGCTGAGGAAACAACCCTGAGATTGCAGTCTGGAAGCTAGGAATAAGCTGTTCTGGGTGTCCAAATCTGTCAATATGTCACTGGTTAAAGGCAAAATGGAAAATATCTAGAAAGTCAGATATCCCCAAAAGAGTTTTTTGAAGCAGGTCCCTCTTGGGCTGATTATAAGACTAATCAGCCATTTATCAAGCAAGCCATTATGTATTTGACCATATGAATAAACATAATTCATGCAAATATAATTTATGTTAAATACATTCTCAAGTTATTATGCACAATATTTTCTTCATCAAAAAGCAGTGACCAAAAGTGCACATATATTTGCAGTAATTCTTTTCAGCATCTTGAATATTCCATTTTCCTCCTACCATGATGAAAGAATGGCAGTTTCTCTGATTAAGTTTACTCCTCCACACATGTTACAGCATTTGGAAAAGGGTTACTTATTTCAGAAGCTGCTGCTTTTAGGATGATATTCTTAGATATTCTGGTGTTTAAGTATTAACAGTATTAAGTATTCTGGTATTAACAGTATTTCAGATTTTGTTGTGCTAATAAATCTTGACATCTTGCTTAGTCCTGGACTCATTAATAAACAAATTTGAATGTTACAGTCTCAATCCTGACCTCAGAGATACCCATTAGTGACTTTTCTCCATTGACTAATATAATCATAGACACTGAAGTAGCAAACCATTTTTTCCAGTTTGTTAATCAGAAATAACTCAGAATCATTACAGTTCAAAAAAGTAACAACAACCTAGTCAATTCTCATTTTTAGATGAAAAAAATTTGATGCCTCTCCATATTTTAAAATACAAATTTTATAAGTTATTGTTGAAGATTTATCATGGTATTTCTGTATAGTCTTTTCCCAAAAGTATCAATTTATTACGTGTAAATCTGAAAGCTTATAGTTACCAACACTCTATATGAATAAATAGCAATTTATTACTATGCCTCCCTGCCAGGAGTATATAGCTGTGCCTAAACCCTGAAGAACCTCCTCCATTTGCATTACACTATTCCTTGGAGGCAAACCCATTCAGATGTCCCAAATATAATTTCATGGAATGCATTTAAAAAAATCTCTTTAAAAGCAAAATATTGAACATCTATAGTGCAGAGGTAATATTTATTTCCAGTGTCATCTATACTATAATCCATTCTCAAGTCTCTATTTCTTGTTAAAAAAAAATATATATATATATGTAAGAGGTTCTGACATTCAGGTAGCAGCTCAGCTGCAGCAAAAGATGTTAACTGTGTTTCATCACTAGGCCAGTGTATATATCCAAACTGGGGTGACTGGATGTAGTTGTGGAAGTTGTGCCCAATATCACCAGATAACTGGATCATTGAAGCCAAAATCCACCCATAATTCATTCTTCAAGTCATGTGCCTGAGGGACTATTTGTCTGGAGTATGAAAACACTTTGTGGGGTAGTTGTGGCTTTTGATCAGGATAAATAGCTTTCAATCAAGTACAACAAAATTTGAAGGGTCCTATCAACCAGCAGGCATGCAGCAATCAACTTAAATGAAGAAGTAGAGTTTTTTTCTTTGTGAAACTGTACACCAGGCACTGAATAATTATTTCATCTCATCATGCCTATGTGGATAGTGGACATTTCTTCCTTAGTTACTATGCACAATGTCATCCCTGTAAGCCCTGCCTCTTCAGGGAATGACATTACTCTCATATTCTTATATCCCTGATAGTTAGCCTACTAAAAGAGTTTATGTTCATGAATATTAAATCAATATACAAGTCAGTGTTAATCTGACCATTTATAATCCTGGTGTTCTTTTATCAAAATCATCTATAATCTCATGGCCAAAATCCTTTAAGGAAAAAGGAATGGTTAAGCCTTCGATTTACTTTCCAAGATATTTGTGTCCTGTATTCACAATGATACTGAATTTAATTACCAGTCCAGAGAATGTTGCAGAATACTGCTGATTTTTTTTTTCTTATGGGACAATTACATTCAACTATGATGCCAGTTTTTTCAGTGGCACCTAGTCAATACCAGAGTAGTTGTATGATATGAGGTCATCAAAGGCGAGGCTCAGGTGCAAAGACATCAAAGTTGTATTCATTAATATCAAAACTTTACTCACTATTGTAAAAGCAAAGAAGGGGGTCCTTTAATTGCTGAGCATGACAAAATGTTCTCAGAGCACTTGACTTATATTAAAATTTAATAATCGTGATTATTTGGGTGTTAAATTACTTTTCCAAACTGGGATAAATGGAATTCAAGAAAACCTGAGTTTCATCCTAAGAATAAAAGTATCCCTGACCTTTTATGGATGGCATTTCTGACATCAGTAAATGTTTATTGGCCTAATGCCCAGTTAATTGGTAACAAAGAGATTTGATCTGTTTGATTTGCCATTGGAAGATTGTTGTGACTGAGGAGGAGCAGAGCAAAGTTTTTTGAAGATATTTTTATCATTCTAGGTTAACAGATAAATTTCAGTGTGCTACATGCTGCCATTTATAATGCTGGCATTATAAAAATTTAAATGATTTTTTTTTAAGATTTATTTTTATTTTATACAAGAACCAGGGTACAGACCAGATGTGCAGCAGGGTGAGAGGATTCACTGGAGAAAGAGTAGGGAACAGAAGAGGTAGACTGACTGAAATGCACTGCTGAGGGGAGCAGTGGGTGAGACAGGAGAGGTCTGCTGCGCCATGTGGTTTGCTCCGTGGCTGGCAGGTATTGAACTGGCACTGCAGAGGCCACAGACAGCTTCACAGTGCTGGGCTCAACTGCCTGTGCCACCAGGGAGGACCCAAATTTAAGTGATTTTTAAGTAAGAATGATTGGTTTGTATATTTTATAATGGATGCTTGATTTTGTTTATAAACATTTAGATTATTTTATTTTTTAAAGATTTATTTATTTATGCATACAAGAGCTGGGGTAAAGGCCAGAGATACAGGGGGTAAGAGGACTCACCAGAGACAGAGTGGGGAACAGAACAGGCAGACTGAGTGAAATACACTGCTGAGGGGAGCAGCGGGCAAGACAGGAAAGGTCTGCTGCACCATGTGGGTAGTTCCCTGGCCAGCCGGAGATTGAACTCGTGCTGCAGTATCTGTGGATTGCTTCATAGTGCTGTGTTTAACCCCTTGTACCACCAGGGAGGCCCAAAATTTAGATTATCTTAAGTGACTTAAGTTTTACTAAGGGAAAGTAAGACAACTTAATTCTTAAAGAGCAAACTCCCTTTAATTAAACCTTTAAAAACCAAAGCTACGTGTTGATATTTCTTGTAAATCAATCTGTTCCCTCTGCCTCCATGTATAATATTTGAAAAGATTTTAATAAGAAAAAACATGTATTGATCAAAGAATGCAAACTTTCAACTATAAGCTGAGTAAGCACTGGAGACCTAATGTACAAGCATAGTGACTATAGCTAATAATAATATATTGTATACATAAAATTGGCTAAGAGAGTAGAAATAGTGTTTTCACTGCACAGACATGCACACATACACACACAGAGACACACACTCAGACACACAATGGCAACTATGGGAAGTGATAGATACTTTAAGTAGTTTGACTGTGGTCATGATTTCACATTGTATAAATACATTAAAACAACATGTATACTTTAAGTATATTCAACTTTTATGTCAAAAATAGTCTTCAAGATAAAGGAAAAAATAAAATGGATCTGCAAAAACACACACAGAAAGTGAATACCAAAGATTCAATAATGTTTCAATGTATTGTCTTACATCAGCTAACCAAATTTTCATCATGAAATAGAGAATAATTATGCCTATGATTTTTGTTGTTCTCAGATTGTTTATATTTATGTTTGTTTGAGGTTGAGAGACACGCTTTCAACCAAAACATAAACATTTTAGATATTTAAATATATGAGATGTTTTAAATTAAAAAATAAAAATATTAAAATTAAATTAAAATTAAAAAATAAAAATATTATTGCTTTAAAATATGGTTTTCCAATATATTTCAAGATAGAAAATCAATAAACAACTTTCTCTACTTTGGTTTTACAGGGGAAAAAGTATAGTTGTCTCAATTTTTAAGGCTGGTGGAAAGATCAAAAATTTCAGTTTGCCCTGGTTTACACCTACCCTTCTGATACTTATTTAAATTGCCTCCTCTTACACAGGTGTCCCAAAAATTCAGTGGTCACCTATTGAGTAACCAACTGTGACTGGACATTTAATAAATTGTCCCATAAATCCTGATATTCAGAGAATAATGCTCTAAGGGACACTAAAGATTCAACAAATTGAAGCCCTGGCAAATGATTGTGAACAGTAACTTGGATCTGGATTAATTAAAAAATTATTTTAGTTCTAATTTTTACCTATATTTATTATCACATATTTTTCTTTCTAGTCCATGGTAGTATGGTATCTAGCAAATGACGTAAAATGTTTAGTATTTTACTACACTATGCAGATAGTATTAACAAATCCACAGTATGGTTTAACTCAAAGATACTTCTTTTTTTTTTAAGATTTATTTATTTATTTATACAAACACTGGGTACAGTCAGAAGCGTGGGAGGGTGAGAGAATTCACCAGAGCCAGAGCAGAGAACAGAACAGGCAGATTGACGAAATACACTGCTGAGGGGAGCAGTGGGAACGGCAGGAAAGGTCTGCGTGCCATGTGGGACCCTCGTCCGGTGGCCGGGGATCAAACTGGCACTGCAGAGGCTGTGGGCAGCTTTGCAACCTAGCACTCAACCGCTGTGCAACCGGGGAGGCCCAAAGATACTTCTTAGGAGAACAGACAAGTATTACTACTACACTGGAGCACAATCTGTGTCCTAGAATCTCACATTGATGTATTTCACTTTACTATTATTACAGAAATTAACACCAAAAATGCTGGAGGATTCCAACAGTAAAAATTATAGTTTAATTTGTATTCACTTATGTATTAATTATAAGTGATCTATATGCACATTTTAGTACGATGGCTATAGTAAAGCAGTATACACATATTCCAGATTTTAACCCTGATGATTGCAGGGAATTTCCTTTGAACCAGTATGCTGTGCAAAAATACCTTGGTGGGTCTTGAAGATCAGAGAAATGAAGTAAAGTCATTTCTCTTTTCTGGTTTATGTAAAAACAATCATAATATCGGGCCAGGGTGACATAAACATAATAGAAGAAAATTGAAGTGTGTAAATACCAAAGGAACAATTTATTCCTAATCCAAGCATTTTGTGGATTATTTGAGTGGTGGACCCCATGCTGAGCTTGAATGATAAGTAAGGTTTGGTAGATTGAGGAATTTGCCAAGCGCAGTGCACTCCAGATTGAAAGAGATGAAAAAAGCTAAAATGATGGAAGCAAAAGTGCCAACAGTGCTCAGTGGGTGCCCGGTGGACCCTCGTACTGATGCATACTGTGAAGAGTCTCTGAAGAGAAGGGTCTGAATGGGATGAGTAGAGGTTGTAATAGACCTTGAATTTTAAGTAAGGAAAATAAATTCTTTTTTTAAGTTTTCGGAAACCTTTTTAGTGTTTGACAAGGGTAATGACATGATGAGATTTGTATTTTGGGAAGATAATTCTGGCAACAATAAGTACTATTGATTGGAGAGGGAATACATTAGAGATGGGGAGACTATTTCAAAGAATGTAACAATAGGCCAAATGAAAAATGGTGAGGTATGGAATTAAGACTTGAGGAAGTGTGAATGGCAAAGAGGACATCGGACTGGAGAGGCATTGTAAAAATGATTGCGAAGTAGTCACTGACTGATTGAAAATAGAATTGCGGTAGAGGGACGAGTAAAAATTACATTGGGGTATTGAGTTTGGCTGACTGGAAGGATAATGGTGAGGATAATGGTTCCAGTGAGAGAGGATCCACTAAGAGAAGCAGCTTTGCAGGTTCAGGATTACACATTGAGTTTGGGAGGCGTCTAGTTCTCTGTAAGCATACAACTGGCAATTCTAAGATCTTGAATTCAGAAATGGTTGGTATGTGTACTTTAGAGGTCATGAGATAAACTTGCTAAAGGCAACTCACAGTCAAACTAGACTGAGAATTTTCAAGAAATCCCCATTGTTCTCAAGTGCTATGAAAGCTTTAAATATTTGGAGAAACTTGTGAAATTGGAGGTCTGCCAGCCAGAACCTGCCCCAGTCTATCTTCTTATTCTCAATGATCAGGTCTATAGCAGTCAGAAAACTGACTTTGCCCTCTCCTCATTCTCTCTTTTCTTCAAAGTCAGAAACAGCAACCTCGCGGGAAAATCAGCAGGATGATTTAAGAGTCATTCGACAAGTAAAGCCATGGAGTCAGGTGTGAACAGAGAACTTAGTAACAGTACAGTTGGAGAGTTTTGGGATTCTATGGTATAAAAAGGTCAAATTAGAGGAAGGCTAACACTGAGTATTTTACTAGTGTCGAGTATACAGTACCAAGATTTTTATGTGCATTATCTCATTTAATGATAACAGTGAGGTTTCTATATTATCTCCATTTTGCTTATAAGAAATGTGAAGTAGAAATAATTTAATTGACTTGGCTATTCTTCTAACTCCTATGTTCTATTTTATATGACGATGTCAGGGAGGAGAGGGGTAAGAATTCTACCTTGATCCAGCAAAGTTGTATTAAATGAAAACCTGCTGAAAATTGGGCTGGTATGTGTTTTAGAAAGCCATTGATGCAGGACTGAGAAGAAGATGCAATCATATCCATCTGGTTAGACACTCTGGTAAACTCTAATCCATCAAACCTATTTCTTGACAAGTGCAAGACTAAATACCTCACTATTTAAGAAGAAGGAAATTGTGGAACATGAGAAAGGAGATCATGTCTAGTAACTGAGGGGAAGAATGTATTCAAAGAATAGTTTACTACATTATCCAAGAGAAAAGAAATGTTAAAATGGTTTGCATCTTCAGTAGGGTTCAAGAAAACATGGACTTTACACAACAAAGAAAGCTGTAAGATCAGAAAAGTTTGAGATGAGAAGTAAATGGTGTAAGTTCAAGGAGAGTGTGATAAAATTATGAAATAAAGACCAGAGAAATTAAAATGCACTGTCAGAATTAAATTTTTCTTGTGCATGTATAGTAGTTAAAAACAGTATTGACTCTCTAAATCAAATCCCTTATACAGAGAAGATTTTATTCTCCACAATAATAAAGGAATCATACAGAATTTTTAAAATGTCAGATAGTAATAAATAGAGCAGAGAATGGAAGTTGAACCTAAAAATAATGGGAGTTCCTGAGTAAAAACAGTTTTTAGATGGGAGATCAGAAAACTTGAAATAGAAATGGTAATGTAACATTAACTCTTAAGAAATTAATTTTTAAACAAATGAATAAGAGAAACAAGGATAGGGAGAGAGTGAAAAGGGAGAGATACTTGTATATCAATAGTGGCAAGTTTCTTGTAACATAAGCAGAAGTAAAATAATTTTATAATCATTGAGAGGGAGGAAAATATTTTCTACAAGTCAGGTGGGTAAAATGAACTAAATTTCAATATTTTGTTACATAACCTTTCAGTCATACCCACAGACGTTAAAGCATCTCTTGTCCATTACAAATACACAGGAAAGTGGAAAAAGTAAATCCAATGTTTATTTAGTACACTGTAATTTAAAACATTAGTAACATTAGGCATTAAAATGTTTTATTCCTTTATAACATTCTTATCAAGAATAACTTGAACACTGGTCTTCTTTCGCAATATGGGGAGATCATCTTTTCTATATCTTGGCAGCTTGTTATTCTCTTTTAAAGTTTGAATGAGCTTCCAACATTTTATCCTAGAAGACTTCAATTTTGTGAAATATCTTTTACAGTTCCTAGATTGTGAAGTTATGTGTGTGTGTGTGTTTGTTTTGTTTTTGTTTTTTGCCAGAGCCACTTCTACTGGGACATCTTTGTCTTGTTGCAATCACATTCCTCCTTGATGTCAATAAGTTTGCTGTCATTTACTGCCTCCACTTGGGTATCTGGACCCTCTCAAATTGTTTCATTGTCAGCATTCCCATGGCCCACTCTTGCTTTCTATTCCTTCACTATGTTCAATTTGCTATATTTTCTTCCACTTATGTTCAATTTGCTATATTTTCAACTTTGTTGTCTAGTTTCCTCTTTTGATTATCCACATTTGTAAAATGGCACATGGGCTTATACTGGAGACAAGGAGACACCACAGCTACATTCTTTGCTGTCTGTGCATGAACTGACTGACAGATGCTAACTCATTAATCACTGACAGACTAAAAGAAGTGATGTAATTGGTCACTCTGTGATGTGCATCTGTTAATTATGTAATGATTTATGTAATGGAGATATAACAGTGAAGTTTATACTTTGTGCATTTATTCACAGTTAATATTTTATGGTAACAAGTTTGAGATATATTGTTGGGGGACTTATGCTATTCCGCCAAACCACTGCAACTGAAATTCTTGCATATCTATACCACAGAAAGTGAAAACCATCCATAGCTACAAAGAAAGAGCTTTCAATGATAAAGCTGATTTTTTAAAATTCTTTCAATTTTTTTGTATTTTTCAAATGTACATTAATAAATGTATATTTCTTTCTAAACAAAAGAAAAGGACTTTCATGTCCAGAATGAGTTGAAAATATGAAAAAATGAACCAATTCTTGGGGGTAGTAAAGATAATGGAATCAATCTGATTTTTCGTTTTTATTTTAATATTTAAATTTTAATGCTGAGCTTATATACATGAGCTTAAAAGAAACATTTTTTTAAAGAAAGCTCAGTTTTGTAAACTTCTACATGTGTGTCATAATTTAGTCAATAAGCATTTATTGAGACCCACTGTATACCAGCAACATATTAGAGGCTGGATATTTCTAAATGAATAAGGCATATTTTTTGTTCTTAAGGATGTTACTGTGTAAGAGGAAAGACAGACATTTAAACAGATGAATTTTGAATTTTGAAATGGAATAGCAAGTAATTTTACATATTGCAGAGGACAGAGTAATAACTGTAAAAACCAGAGGTTTCCCAATGTGAACTGAGAATGAAAGAAGTCCAATAACTCAGGTTTTATTTTTATTTTTTCTTATAATCTTTCAGTGTCGAAGTTTCTGAATAGAAAGATTTTGAGGGCCTCCCCGGTGGCGCAGCGGTTGAGCGCTGGGTTGCGAAGCTGCCCGCAGCCTCTGTAGCGCCGGTTCGATCCCCGGCTGCTCCCCGGCCACCAGAGGAGGGTCCCACATGGTGCGCAGAACTCTCCTGCCGCCCGCTGCTCCCCTCAGCAGTGTACTTCGGTCCTTCTGCCTGCTCTGCTCCCCGCTCTGGCTCTGGTGAATTCTCTCACCCTCCCACGCTTCTGACTGTACCCAGTGCATGTATAAACAACAAACAAACAAATAAATAAATAAATGAAGCATGCCTCTATTTAAAAAAAAAAAAGAAAGAAAGAAAGATTTAGAGATTAAAATGTGTAAAATTCGGGCCTCCCCGGTGGCGCAGCGGTTGAGCGCTGGATGTCAAAGCTGCCCGCAGCCTCTGCAGTGCCGGTTCGATCCCCGGCTGCTCCCCGGCCACCGGAGGAGGGTCCCACATGGCACGCAGACCTCTCCTGCCGCCCGCTGCTCCCCTCAGCCGTGTGCTTCGGTCCTTCTGCCTGCTCTGCTCCCCGCTCTGGCTCTGGTGAATTCTCTCACCCTCCCGCGCTTCTGACTGTACCCAGTGCATGTATAAACAAACATACAAACAAACAAATAAATAAATAAATAAAACATGCCTCTATTAAAAAAAAATTTAAAAATTTTAAAAAATGTGTAAAATTCACTGGATAAAGTACTAGAAATATGTCACCTACTTTCTTTGGACATCGAGCGCCAGTGAAGTTATCATCTTCTGTGAGCATTCATTATGAATACATCAAAAGAAAATACCTTTATAAACCCTGTTTGCCTCATTGAGAACATATAAAATGAAACTTGCTCTAATTATTTTTCCTACTGTTTTGGAATCGTATTTAACTGAGCTGCTTAAGTGAACAATTTCAAAAGTTTTAATCAAACCCCAGTTGTACTCATTTTCAGTTTAGTATTTAAGGGGATATTTTGTTGAAAAGACGATTGGCAAAGTGTTATGTTGTTGACCCTCTTAGAAATATCTCTGAAGGATCTTCCTATGTTCTTATCACCACATGCTACAACACGACTCAGAGGGAACATATAACTGGTATGTGAAGAACAGTCCTTCACTAATTTGTTTTTCAAAATATTTTTTTATTATATCAAGTCTGGGCCAAATACCACAATAAACTCTGAGTACACAGCATTAAATATGATGGTCTGGCTTTCCTTGTGCAACTAAAAATACCCTAAAACAGGATGCATTTATAGTTAAATTCACAGAACCTAGATCCATTTTGAATAGTTTTCCACTGCTTAAGAAACTTCCAGGAAGTTTTTCTCTCTGTGCATCCAGTCTTAAGCTGGAATTTAGTTAGGATTACAATCCTTTTTTGTTGTTTCCAAAGGAAAATTACAGACAGCACCTCACTAGTAACCAGACCATGACAATTACAGCTTTAGAGTTTTGAGTCTAAAGTAATGATAAGATTGGCTACCATATGGTCTCAGTAAATAAAATAAAGCAAGCTACCTTCATAGGTAAAAGTGTAGAGATAAAAAACAGTTAAGAAAGTTGGAGAGGGAGGAAGTAAAATGAGGTAGGTGAGGGGACTGGGAGCAAGAAGAAAGGGTGTTGAGAATAAAGTGAGAGTAGGACCCAGTTTTAATTCATTATGAAAATTTTTTTCTAAGCTGATTTTTAAGGACTCTATTATTTGAAAATTATTTAATTATTTGAAAAAGAAGGCACTATGGCAAAATCCTTAAAAGTCACCTCGAGGTGACTCGAGATCATCATACCCACATTTCTTTCCTCTCATTTTCACCTGGCATAATGGAACAGGGGATATTGGTCTCAATTGAGGGTTTGATATCCTGAATTTGATCCAGAAATATCCTAAAACTGAAGAAGGGATCTAGAACACTTACTTTTCCAATAGGAAGAAAAGCTAGTATTCTTACCCTTCATACAGTCTGACTTCATCTTTCCACATCTCTGGCTGTGGATGATGCTTAAGGTCCAGAAGTTACAGATATACAAATCTGTAGTCCAACAAGCTTTGTGAAGTACATGTTGGCAAAAAATCACTGTCCTGCCACCCCAATTGAATAAGTGAGGCTCAGTCAAGGCTTGAATAAATCTCTGGTTAATCAATTCAAACACAATGCTCAAGAAGTTAAGAATGTTAAAGGTGCAGTTCTACTCTTTTAAGGGAAATAGGTCAAGTTGTAGGATAAAGGGCTGGATACACACTAGCATTTGTGTATTCCTGTAACCAAAGGATTAGTGATTGTCTACTACCTCCAGATTTTGTCAATTATATAAAATAATGCCATTTATAAAGCCATTGATATCCACAGATGAAAAGTCCCTTATGGAATTATAGTCAGAAGTGGGATTGTTGGATCATATGGTAGTTCTATTTTTATTTTCTTAAGGAAACTATCCTATCACAGTGACAGTTTATATTCCCACCAACAGTGCACAGGGTCTCCTGTTCCCCACACCCTCACCAGCATTGGCTATCACTTATGTGTTTTTAGAGTAACCAACTTAAAAGGTGTTATATCTCACTGTCATTTTGTTTTTTATTTCCCTGATAATTGGTGATATTGAGCACTTTTTCACGTGCCCTATTAGCTCTCTTTATATCTTCTTTGGAAAAAATCCCTGTTCAGACCTTTTGCCCATTTTATTAATTGTGTTATTTTGTTTTTTGATTTTGAGTTAAATGAGTTCCTTGTGTATTTTATATTTAACCCTTTACCAGAACATAGTTTACAGTTACTTTACCCCATTCCAAAGGTTGCCCTTTCATTTTGTTGATGGGCCTCTTGTTGCTTTGAGTGTCATCTCCTTCTTCCTACTAAAGGATATTGCTCCTCCCTTTAACGCATGTTCCCACAGTGCTTTCCTCACAATTAGTTTACTTACCTCAAAAGAGATATATGCCCTATTTTTTTTTTTTGTAAAGCATTGTAAGAGTTTCTGAAATCTTTGTTCTCTTCTATTTTGGCAATTCTACCACTCTCATCATAACCTACCTAATTAAAAGAAATGTCTACTATTTCAAATCTTTACTACCGCTTTACCTCATAATTCTACAATCTGACTTCTACTCAGCCCTTCCCTGATGTGAGGTTATTTGACCCCTTTCAATAACCTCCAAATTGACTAAGACAGAAGTATTATTTTATTATTATCTTTATATCTTTGCTTCATCTGATTTTATTTTCATGATATCTTTCTTAAAACATTTTTTTCTTGGATTTTATGGTAGCTTTCTCCTGATTTCCAACTAGACCTCTCAACTTTGATTCCTCTCTGTGTCCTCATGTCCTCACTAACAGTACTCTTTTATTATTTTCTTTCCCCTTTAGATCACCTGTGATTGTTACTTAAGTAATTAGTTGCATAAATGAAGGCTTGCTGCCTATGTCTTCTGTTAGGAATTAGGTGTGGGTAGTATTGGGCCCTTGCTGGCTCTTTAACCTCTTCTCCACCTCATTCCCCTTGCTGCACAGCAAGTTCAAGAACTTTCTCTCTTAATTTTAACCATCTTTGATCCTATCAGTCTGAGACTTCTTTTCATCCTTCAGGTCTTGACTTACCTGCTTGCTGTCAAAGAGCTCTTCCCAAACTGTACTAAGATCATCTTCCTTACTATTCATTGTTTAACACCTTTTTTTTTATTTCTGTCTACAACATATCAAAATTTGTTACTATTTATTCAACTGTTACTGATCTAATGTATTTCTTATCCATTAGAATGGAACTTTACAAGGATAGGAAGCTTTTCATCTTATTCCTATAGTGTCCTTAGCAATTAGTAGAAATCAGTGTAAATCTGGCATACAGGAGATGATTAATAAACATTTATTGTGGGGATTGAAGGAAAGGAGAGAGACGTGAGGGAGGAAGGATGGTTTTACTGGTCTACCATCATATCCTCAACACCTACCACACTGATTTTCATATTATGGGTATTGAATAGATATTTGTTTAGGAAATTAACTCCCTGGAATCCTACCCTCAGTCCTCTGTTTTTCTCATCCTACACACATGGATAATTTCACCTGCACTGTTACTTCTACTGCCATTGCTATGTTAATGACTCACAGATCTGGGCCTCCCTGGTGGCACAAGGGGTAAAACACAGCACTGTGAAGCTATATGAAGTCTCTGCAGCATGAGTTCGATCCCGGCCACTCCAGGAACAACCTCTCTTGTCTTGCCCGCTGCTCCCCTCAGCAGTGCATTTCAGTCAGTCTGCCTGTTCTGTTACCCACTCTGTCTCTGGTGAATCCTTTCACTCCCTGCACCTCCGGCCTGCCTGTACCCCAGCTCTTGTATGCATAAATAAATAAATCTTTTAAAAGAAAAAAAAAAGGACCCATGGATCTAAATATGAAACCATTGTTCTCTGGTTCAAAAACAACACATAAAACAGCGTAGTAAATAGCGCTACTTAGAGATATTGTAGGCCCCATAAACCAAGCATGTCTGCTTTGAACCTATTACCTTTTCAGTTAAAACTTCTTCCTGTATTCTTCACCTTCATCTGCTCTTAATCTTCACCTTAATCTGCATCTGCTCAGATAAATTTGATTCATCAAGATTATTCCTTTTTTTTTCAAATTCTCTGTATAGTCAAGCAAGTTCTATATATTCACCTTTCTTACTATTGTTCAACTCCTGCCTTCCTTTCTATTCTGCTCAAGTAATGGAAAATATCCATAACAATCCCTTAATATTTTTCTATGAAGATTCCTAAAACTCAAATCTGATAATGTCACTCTTCTTAAATTCTTTAGGATCTCCATGATTCCCTACCCTCTAGTCAAACAATACTTCTAAAAGGAATATTAACTTTGAAGTATAGTAGCCATGGCTGACCCTCTCACAGTGTGCTACATGCCTCCCATACCCTATTCATAAGCAATGAATTACCATTGCCTAGAAAAGTCCCGCTTTCACCATGCACAGAGAATGCTTCAAAAACTTCTTACTTGTTCGTTAAAGCTTAATTTAAGCAGAAGTCCTAGCCAGAGCAATAAGACAAGAGAAAGACATACAAGGAATCCAAATAGGAAAAGAAGAAGTCAAACTATCACTATTTGCAGATGATATGATGATATACATAGAGAACCCCAAAAACTCCACAGAAAAACTAATTCAGCTCATCAATCAGTTCAGTAAAGTGGCAGGATACAAAATCAACACGCAAGTCAGTAGCCTTCCTATACACAAACAATAACTATGAAGAAGAAGAAATTAAAAAAAACATCCCTTTTATTATCGAAACAAAAAAAAATCAAATACTTGGGAATAAATCTAACAAAAGAGGTAAAGGACCTATACAAAGAAAACTATAAAACACTGTTAAAAGAAATAGAAGAAGACACAAAGAAATGGAAAGACATCCCCTGCTCATGGAAGAATAAACATTATTAAAATGGCCATCCTACCAAAAGCAACATACAGATTCAATGCTATTCCAATAAAAAGTCAATGCCATTCTTCAAAGAAATAGAGCAATTATTGATGAAATTCATATGGATCACCAAAAACCCCGAATAGCCAAAGCTCTCCTGAAAAAAAAAAAAAAGGGAATGGAGGCATCACACTCCCAGGCTTCAAACTATACTACAAAGTCATAATCATCAAAACTGCATGGTATTGGAACAAGAACAGACACACAGACCAGTGGAATTGAATAGAAAATCCAGAAATAAACCCACAGATTTATGGTCAACTAATCTTTGACAAAGGAGCAAAGAATATACATTGGAGAAAAGAAAGTTTGTTCAATAAATGGTGCTGGGAAAACTGGGTCGCTACATGCAAAAGAATGAAGCTTGACTACTACCTCACACCACACACAAAAACCAACTCAAAATGGATTAAAGAACTAGACATAAGACCTGAAACCATAAAATACATAGAAGGAAATATAGGCGAAACACTACGTGATATGCACATCAAAGACATCTTACAGACACATCACCCAAAGAAGTGATAGTGAAGGCAAAGATAAACAGCTGGGACTACATCAAATTTAAAGAGCTTCTGCACAGCAAAAGAGACAATAACCAAAACAAAGAGAAACCCCACCGACTGGGAGAACATTTTTGCATACAACACTAATGATAAAGGACTGATCACAAAAATCTACAAAGAGCTGATGAAACTCAACAAAAACAAAGAAAATAATCCAGTCAAAAAATGGGCAGAAGAGCTAAAAAGAAACTTCTCTGAAGAGGAAAGGCAAATGGCCAACAGGCATATGAAAAAATGTTCAACATCACTTGTAATCAGGGAAATGCAAATCAAAACTACCATGAGATACCATCTTACACCATTGAGAATGGCACGTATTAAAAAAAACTAGCAACAACAAATGTTGGCGAGGATGTGGAGAAAAAGGAACTCTCCTGCACTGTTGGTGGGAGTGCAAACTGGTCCAACCACTATGGAGAGCTGTGTGGAGATTTCTGGACCTACTAAACATAGAACTTCCATATGATCCAGCAATTCCACTCCTAGGTATTTACCCAAAGGACAGAGAAACATCAATTCCAAAGAGCACCTGCACCCCTATATTTATAGCAGCACTGTTTACAATAGCTAAGCTTTGGAAACAACCCAAATGCCCAAAAATAGATGACTGGATCAAGAAGAGGTGGTACATATACACCATGGAATATTACTCAGCATTCAAAAAAGATAAACACATGCAATTTGCAGCAACATGGATGGCGCTGGAAGGGATCATGATCAGCAAAATAAGCCAGAAAGAAAAAGAAAAATACCGGATGGTCTCACTCATAGCAGGAATCTAGAAAACTTGAATAAGGCACCAGGAAAAAAGAATAACTATAAGAAAGTAAAAAATCAAAATCAACAAACAACTGTGAACCAGAGACACTCTATGGGGGAGTAGGGGGCGGAGACGGGAGGGATTGGTGTCAAAATAAGGGGGTCACAATTGTATGGGGAATATAAAAATTTTAAAAAATTATATAAAAAATAAATAACATAAAATAAAATCTCCAAATAAAAGCTTAATTTAAGCATTGTCTTAACCTCTTGAGAGCCTTTACTCATTAATCCATGCTAATATCTGTTCTAGTTTTTTCTTCTTTATTCTTCTATCATGACCCTTGCCAGTGATGTGATGTGATGTGATTACTTAGCACCCCCTCCATTACCAGAAATTTTCAAAATTTGGTTGGATGAATGAATGTATGTCTGCAAGAGAACTATTCTTCAAGAAGTTATATAACAAGATGAAACTATGGTTAAAACCAAAGAATCAGAGTTGGGGAAAGATAAAGCCTGGGTACCAAGAGAGCTGAATTACAAGTACAGAAAAAAATCAGAAGTAGGGAATGGAGTACAAGACATTAGGAATATTGTAAACAAGAGTTGGAAATCACATTTAGAAACCAAATAATAGGTACTCATAGAACCTGTTGGATGGTGATCTTTATTGTACTTAGGCAAATGTGAGACTGGACTGGGATTTCACAAGGACAGGCTTGCCTGTGGTACAGCAAACAAAAACAAAATCTTCATCATGGCCTATATTGTGTACCAGATTATTCCTTTTGGATAAATAGTAGTTAACATGGATAAGTGCACTC
>NC_140069.1:123742566-123747566 GCF_964194135.1 Talpa europaea
TTTCCTGAAATATTTGTGTGGAACTAAGAGAGAGTAAAGTTGGAGAAACTCTTCTTTCCAAAAGAAAAATCACACTAGTTTATCAGAGTAATTAAATGGAAACTAATATCTTAAACTATAGTAGAAACTAAGTAGTGATGGCTGAATCATGATTAAAAGGAATCTCAGTGTCTATTATTGCACTGTGCCATTCTTTCTGTTGTTCCTGTCACACTATTTCCCTGCTGCTAAAAGATTGCATTAAATAGCAATATGCACTGTCCATCCCAGATCTCTTTAAATACTCCTGTTCAGTACTTGATGAAAAGCTTACAAATACCACTCAATTCATTGTCAGTTCTTTTTAATACCATAAAACCAGGAAGCTTTTGAAAGGCTATTATTATGATAGACATTATACATGTAACCAGGGCTTGAATTTGAACCAAGGCTGGCAATGCAATACAATAGTTTCTTATGTTAAAATAAACCATAGATACAGCTAGGGTAGGAAGGAAAGAAGTGAAACTAAAAAAAAATTATCAAAGATTGTACAATCAAATATTTCCTATCAATAGTCTGTTAAAATGCAAGCAGATACAGTAACATGGGGACCAATTTTGCATTTATTATATAAGTAAGTAATCCTACTAAAGTAATTTTTTTTTAAGTACCAAGGCCTGGAGGTCAGGACTTCCTTTGTCTTCAGATTTTAAGCAAAGAATAAAGGAGTCTATGAACCAGTAGTTGACAGACACTGTTAACAAGGGAATGATGTTTTTCACTGTTCTCCTCTACAGGTTGTGTCTGTTTTTTCCAATTCATATTTAGTGAAGGAAGAATTGGACTGACACTATGCTAAGAACCTTTCCAATCATCCACACATAATTGGGATGTTTAATTAAGTGATGTGCTTAATATGCAAACCCAACACATTCAGAAATGCTCCAGCTAAACTAGGTTGCAAAAAGGCAGTGTGCTTATTATATAAAATTTTAAAAGTTGATCCATTTTCATAACTCTTACAATAGCCTTTAAATTCATTGAAAGGGAGGTATGATCTTTGTATTGTCTCCACAACTCTTTGACCCTTTCAGTGAAGTGAAACTTAGGTTAGTATAAACATATATATAATTTATTTTTTCACCTACAGCTATTAACTGACTCTTCTAAGATTACATCTAAATATTTTTTTTTTTTACTTTTCCCATTTTCTCATTTCAACACAGTTTCAGAATTGTTTTTCCTTTCTCATCGCAGAAGACATAACCCTATGTTTATGCCCATTTTACCCAGTACTTCTTGGTGCACAGAGTGACACTTCAGGTTTGTGCTTAACTCATCTAGTAGGAAGATAAATAAGGGTAAATGAAACTTCATTTGTGCATCACTATGGGAAGTGGTAGATACTCTAGTGTACTAAATACCAAAAGAGAAAAAAAAATACCAACTGAAGTTGCCTATTTCCTTCTTTCACTTATGAAAATTTTAAATGTTAGACTGCATTATTTATCAGGACTTCCCAACAGAGCAGGATATCCCTTCTGAGTTCATTGGTAGCTACAAATACTAAGTTTTCTTACCTCCAACCAGACTTTTATTTTCCTTCTCAGCAGAAAATATCTGAGGTAAGTTCTCCCTCCCCTCTCCTATCACTCATCTGATATTGTGGTGTCTCACTAGAATATTTGTGTGAATAGAATATCTGGTGGAAAATATTTCCTTCAACTTAATACTGCACTTGCTAAGGTATATATATTTCAGAAATTTATCTATAAATTTACAAATCTGAGGCTGGTTTTGCCTGTGCAAATATTGATAGAGAGCATAATCTCCAAATTTTTTTATATACACAGTTAATCTCTATTCATCTGTGTCCATGAGTTCTTAGTATAGCTTGTAGTAGTAAAGAAATGCAACAAGATATTAACTAAATGATAAGAGCAAAATAAGGGAAATGTGTCATTTAAAGCTAGGACTTAATAAACAACTGATTTAAAATAGTGAAAGGATAATAACCTCTAAAAATGCAAACCTAGAAAACTTGCTTAAATTTGCTATATATCAAATCAGTCACAACAGCAAATAATAATATAAAATCTGGCTATAAACTTGCAATATATCATGACATGCCTTGATTCATTAAACTTTTCTTATAATGTGCATTTGTTATGCATTATATATAAAGTACATTTATTTGTTGATGTAGAGATAATTAAATGAAGACCCTCCACTTGTTGAAAGTGCTAAAGGGCTGTTAGGTGAGAGGTGTATAGGAAGCTTCTCATCATATGATCAAGTGTATACAAAAAAAAATATGTGTGTGTATATATGTCTGTCTGTCCATGTATCTCTATGTAGCTATCTATGTGGATTGGTTGCATTTTTAAAAATTCAACATGCTTGTCTTTCTCTGTCCCTTATGTGAGTCTGATTTGTTATTTGGAGAAAGCATAAGTGATTATTAGAAGAAAAGGCATTTTAAAGATAGATTTTTCCAAACTGCTTGTTCTAACCATTCTATTTGTTTATCAAAGAACAAACAATTACGAAAACGGATCATTAAATTTTTAAACAAGTAAACAATTGGGCAACCCATTAAGTCAATTAATTTTGGAGCTTACATTTCAGAATGCCTTTATAATGTAAATTCAAACACAATAAGTTAGTTCTAAAATAAATCTAGAAATATATTTGAAAATCACTGAATCCTTTTCTTAGATTTTTATAACTAATTAATTCATATTTTGAGATATCAGTTGTTTCAGAAGAAACACAGCTATTTCTTAGTATTAAAAGTGAAGTTTTTTTGAGATGTGAATTAATCCCCTCTGTATTTCTTTTATTTTCTTCTTCTAAATTCCTTTTCATTATTAATCTCTCTATTCCTTATAAAATGTCAGACTCAAAAAGTTTAAACTGCATTAAAAATAACTATTAAAATAAGTTGTGCACCATGTCTATTAATCTTATTCTGGTTTCAAAGACACATGTTTGTCCTGTGAATTTGTTCTGAAGCAGTATTTATATAAATACTTGCTTTTATTTACAGTACAAGTGAATTGTTTTTTCTAGGAAAGAAAGTGATTGCTTTTTCAAAGGTTGTAAACTTGGCAAGTTGACAAGTTGTTTGATTATGTGCTGGTTAATACAAGCAATTCCTTCAACCAGTGTGACTGCCCCTGCACTTAGTATGTAACTCAGACTTTTACACAAGATTTTCCTCTTTGCCTGTCTTGCCATCCTTTGCTGTCTCTCCATATCCTTTCTTTCTTCTCTAGGATTTTCTGCCTAGCTTTTCTTACTCTGTAATTTCTTTGCCTCCCCTTTCTCCTTTTTGAGTAGACTTTTTTTTTAATCGAGGTAACATTGATTTACAACACTGAATGTGATTTGGAGGTGTATGTTTACAACTCTCCAAATGTATGTTACCACGCCACACCTACCACAAAAATACTTGTAATCCCCTTTTGTTACTGGGCAAAGGGTCTCAAACTGTCACTGGGTCAGAACCTCTGTCATTGGTTCTGGATCCAGCCACCTGCTACAAATACAAACAAAAGTGCAGCAAAAGAAAAAAAAAGAACCAATTTATTTTAGCCAACAGGTGAGAGGGAGAGCGAAGAGAGGAAGAAGGCCCACTTAGCAGCCAATGGTGTGAGGTGGAGTTGTAGCTCTTGGAGCTGGCAGGATGCAACTGCTACTGTGCTCAGAGCCTCCCCCTACCCTAAGAGAGAGGCACGAAGCACTGCCCCACTGTCCCACTGCTAGCTGAGCAACAGGATGGCAGCCTTCCACAGCAGTTCAGATGAAAATAACAAGCTAGCCCATGTGCATCACTCCCTATTCAAGACTCCCCCAATGGCCACTTACCTCTGTCTGCCCCCTTATCCCAGCAGCCCCCTCTCTCAAGACATAAGGGGTGGAGTTCAGACCAGGGCACTGTGCAGGATCATCCCCACCTGCTTAGACAGTATCTGAATGCCAGGGAGCAGAGTTTGGCCCCTTGGATTTACCCTGTTGCTCTAACACTTTGAGTAATCTTCAGGTTTCTGCACTTCCTTGTAGAAGTTTACTTAGCTAGTGTTGGGGCACAAAATAAATCTTTTCATACTCCTTTGGGTTCTTCTCAAGCTGGACGAATGGATGAGTAATCAAAACAACATCAGAACCTGTTAGCAAAGGAAAAGCAATAAATTTAATAACATATATCTGAAGAGTTCACTTGGCTGTAAATTCTGAAGAATAATGGAGGGGGCCAGGGCTATTTATCCTGGGTTTTAGGTCCTGGGCATCAGTGACAGAGAAGGGGAGACTTCACATAAAAACAAGAAGGGGGTAACTTATTCTTACTCTGAGAGTACAGATGAGATTCTCAGACAGATAGAACGTGTTTACTAAACCTAGAACTTGTGAGACCGTCCCAAACTACATCCTTCTAGATCATGAAAGGGAAGAGTAGTGATTGTATCTTCTTTTAGGGAGGAGTGAAGGATTTGGGCAGGAATAGAAACTTCTGGCCAAAGAGTTGCTCAAGCTCTTAACCCAAAACAATCTGCCTTCTTTAAGGAATGGCAGTAGAACTCCTGAGGCTCACAGAGCCTTGATTAACTGGTTCTCATACCAAAATGAGGAGAAACTTACTCTGACTCTTGTATGAACTGACTTCACAGTTGAAATAAGAAAATGTTTGAAGAAGCCAAAATACTAGGCTTATCATTTTTTTTTGAGAGGACCTATATATTTAGCTACTTTCTGTTATATGTGTCTCCTATATGAGTTACTACATGTACTCACATTATAATATGTATTGCAATATTAATTATTCTAGTACTTTCTATACTATTTATATGTACATATATATATAAAATTTTGAAGATGAGAATTATGTTTTATGAGAAAATCATTCTCCTTACATTCTTTTTACTAACTTACAAAGATATTTATAAGAATATTGTAGCTGATTGTTTAATCTTTATGATTTATTTTAATCATACCTTCAGACTTTTTCAAATAGCTTT
>NC_140069.1:123752566-123765066 GCF_964194135.1 Talpa europaea
TTTTAACAGAAGTCATTTTTTTTTAAAGATTCATTTATTTATTTATACATGCACTGGGTACAGTCAGAAGCGCAGGAGGGTGAGAGAATTCACCAGAGCCAGAGCGGGGAGCAGAGTAGGCAGAAGGACCAAGGTACACTGCTGAGGGGAGCAGCGGGCGGCAGGAGAGGTCTGCGCTCCATGTGGGACCCTCCTCTGGTGGCCGGGGAGCAGCCGGGGATCGAACCAGCGCTGCAGAGGCTGCGGGCAGCTTCGCAACCCAGCGCTCAACCGCTGCACCACCGGGGAGGCCCCTATATTTGATTTTAGTATAAAATAAGCATTAAAATTACCATCCCCAACTGAGTATGTAAATAGATTAAATCTAGGTATGTAAATGTCAAATAAAAAAGAATAGATATTTTAAATCAGTCTCTAATAGAGTACTGATTATAAAGCTATTTAATATAGACAGTATAATTTTTCTGTCTACTAGTAATAATGTAATGACACCTCTCTATGACCCAGTACAGTTATCTACAGGTTACAAAATAGGAAATTATCGTGCATGCACTTTAAACTTAGATATGTATTGACATAAGATTGAAGTCAGTGTATTATAATATATACTATATTCATAGGTTTACTATCACTTTACAGACCAAAACATAGTGGTAAACACTTTACTTTATTCCAGCTTTTTACATATTTTAAAATTTATAAATGTTACTTTTATTTTTATTTCCAATCTGAAAGGCCAATCAGGGATTGCTAGCTATGCAGCCAGCTCTATTTTGAAAAAACTTGTAGAGCTTGGGATTGGAGAATTAAGTTGAATAATAATAAAAAAAATATATCTCTTTATTTTTTAAAGATTTATTTTATTTATTTATGCATACAAGAGCTGAAGTGTAGGCCACAGGTACGGGGGCAGTGAGAGGATTCACCAGAGACAGAGAGTCAGGAGCAGAACAAGCAGACTGACTAAAATACAATGCTGAAGGGAGCAGCAGGTGAGACAGGAGAGGTCTGCTGCACAATGTGGGTTAGCTGCCTGGCCAGATCAATCTTGTGCTGCAGTGGCTGCCTATAGCTTCATAGTGCTGAGATTTAACCCCTTGCACCACCAGGGAGGCCCCCAAGAAAGAAATCTTTAGAAATAAAATATAATAATATTCTTTATGCTGAGTTAGAAATGTGCTGAAGTTTGTCTTTGACCTCAGTATTCAGAAAAAAACATTGTTTGTTCTTGACTTCATTTCCTGCTTATAGAAATCTAAATAGCCCTATGCCTCCTTCAGCACCATTTCTGACATCCTTGATCTTATGCTTAATCTGCAATCATATGCTTGCATACAAAACGTTGTATCTAATCAGGATACCAGCACCAGCAGTATGAACAGTGCATATCATCATAGTACTGTTAGCCATCATAGTATTGTTACCATCATAGTACTCCCTGTCAAATACCAGTAGGTTTTCAATTTATAACTTGGAAGGAATTTCACATACTGAAACTCCATCAGTGAGTTGAAGTTTAAGTGTCCATTTATTATTGCAAAAATAAAACTTTGCAGGGCCTCCCTGGTGGCACAAGGGGTTAAGCATAGCACTATGAAGTTATCTGCAGCCTCTGCAGCACGAGTTCAGTCCCCAGACCAGCCAGGGAGCTGACCCACATGGTGCAGCAGACTCTCCTGTCTCGTCTGCTATTCCCCTCAGCAGTGTATTTCAGTCAGTATGCCTGTTCTGTTTCCCACACTGTCTCTGGTGAATCCTTTCACCCCCCACACCTCTGGCCTGTACCCCAGTTCTTGTATGCAAAATAAATAAATTTTTAAAAAATTAAATAAAACTTTGCAAAGTTACCTCTGAATGATGTTCATTTTCAGTATGTAACTTATAAGTGATTGAGTACATGGGAAAAGATTGAATTATTGGGTTAGTTATTGAGAAAAATGTAAACAAAATAGAAAAATGGAGATCAAATCACTAATTAATTTTATTGATTAATTATTTTTATTAATCTAATTGATTTTATTAATTGGGTTGTTAATTATAATTATAATTGTTGTAAAGTTACTTACTGAACTAACATGCATACATTAATTCTATTTAGGCCATTTATCTTTTTTTTTGACTTCTATTAAGCATTTATTTATTTTAATGAGAGACTAATAGCAGAATGTCAACTTAAGTTTCATAATGAGATAACCTGAGAAATTTTTTTAAAAGGTTTATTTATTTATTTATAGAAGCACTGGGTACAGTCAGAAGCACGGGAGGGTGAGAGAATTCACCAGAGCCAGAGCAGGGAACAGAGCAGGCAGACTGACGAAATACACTGCTGAGGGGAGCAGTGGGCAACAGGAGAGGTCTGCGCGCCATGTGGGACCCTCACCTGGTGGCCAGGAATCGAACCTGCGCTGCAGAGGCTGCAGGCAGCCTCGCAACCGAGCGCTCAACCACTGTGCCACCGGGGAGGCCCAGAAATTATTTTTGTAGACTAAAAATTTAGTTCTAAAATCATAGTAGAAACATTTTGATAGTAGATGTATTCCTGTATCCCAGAAGTCCCTTCTTTGGTGGAAATATTTGCCACTGTGCTTGGTTTCACCCAATATATGTATTTACTTCCTGTAAATCAGTTATGGACCAAATGTATATTCAGTGCACCTTTCTTTGAAAAATACCTTTTAACAATGGACATGAATCTTGCAGGGTATAGTAAGCCTGTAGTCAACTATAAATCCATAATATGGTAGGCTTGGCAAATCACAAATGAACACACAGATCTGTGAGAGACACCCCAGAAACTACAATGATTGTCTCTGGAGAGGAGAATGAGCACCCAGAGGTCAGGGCTGATAGAAAATTTAATTTTGTGGTGTATACCCTTCTCTGTGATTCAGTTTTGTTGACCACGTGTATGAACTATCTTTTCAAAATGTAAAATTTCAAATGAAAAGTGAAAATTACGTGGTAGTATTTCAGTAATTCAAATTATTATATATCAAATTGGCGCAACAATATATAAAAATGATGAAAATATACTTCTGCCATAATTTTTATTACTTTACATGATAAGATACCCTGGAAAATAAGCAAAGTACTATCAAATAAGTTAATTAGAAATTCACAGTAGACTTACTTTGTATCATAATTCATAAAAATATTTAATATTGAAAATTAATAACTGGACTTAGAAAATGGAAGAGCATTAAAAATCTTTTGGTTTTGAGTTTGAAAAAACTGCTAATGTAATTTTTAATAATAAGTAAACTGACATATTTTAGCATTGTGTGCCTTAGGTAAAATCTAGATGTGAACATCAAATTTTAATTAACATAGTACAGTACTTGGTTCCACATAGTTATTTCATAGACTCTGAATACTAAATTAAATAATTACTGTTTAATTGCTCTATCTTTAGTAGTCTATGTAATTTTATTAGGAATTTGTCCTTTTATTCATTCAACTCCTGGAATAAACAAACATTTTAATGCTTATTTGTAGTACTGTCAATGACCAGTAACAATCCTCGTCATCATCTCAAAGTAGAATAAGGTTTCTCAAATTTAGAGGTCATGGAATTTTTAAATCACATAATTATAACATTTTTGACAGTAATATTGTATGTATGTATCTTTGAAATAAGTTATTACGGAAAACTCAATGATCTTCATTTCAGGTTTTAAATTGACTATTATTTTATGATAGTCTAGACCACCGATTACCAGATTATGTGTGCCAGTACACAAGCATTCTGCCCAATTGAACAACTGTAAGTAATTACTGCAGGCACTCTTATAGGCAGGAGGGATGAAACAGGGAAGAAAACCGATAATTATCTTTGCCATCATAAATCTGACAGTTAGTGTAGAAGATAGACAGTAAATAAGTTAAGTAAAATATATAGTGACAAATGCTAAAGAGAAAAATGCAAAAGCAAGGATAGGAAAAATATTAAGCAACAATAGCAAGTGGGAGGAATTGAATTTGTAATGATGGCCCCACAGAGAAGTCTTGGGAAGGGTATAAGTATCATGAGTAATGACCTGAAAATATGAGGGAGCACTGCTGTGTATTAGCTCTATAGCAAGTTACTTTACTTTTCTAACTCACCGTTCTCAACTCTAAAATCAAATAATAGTAGTAATGATAATCATATTAGACTAGAGTTTTCTATTATTTTTCTATAAAGCACTTATTAGGAAAGTGACTGACAAATCACAAACACTCTGTGAATATCTGTTCAAAAAAAAAAAAAAGACAAAGCAACTATTATAGAAGTGAGTTCAGGCCATAGGGAGTATGTAAATACAAGCTCAGTTTTAAAAATGTAAACTCTAAGAAATCCATTAAGGTTTATGGAGATTTCAAATAAGCAACCTATAATTCAAGGGAAAAGCTCAGACTGAAGATTAATTGATGAATCCAAATCCTTCATATTTAAAACTGAAATAGATAAGTGTTATTGTTACGTTTTTTTGTAAAATGCTGTGTTTTTTTTTCCTTAAACATATTTGTATAATGCTGAGTTAAAAAAAAACTCAAGTTTTCTGTTACTAGGTATCTCAGAACTGTTGTATATGCTACCATGTATCAGTCACCACAATAAAGCCCAATAGATTTCTTATCTTATTTTAATGGCATTTAGAAGTGTATTATACCATAAACACAGTTTAGAACATACTGAACGTGTCATGTTACTGCCTGGAAAATAATTTAAAGTGATTCTTACAAATCATCAAAACTTCAAAATTCATAAAAAACTCAAAATTTTACAAAATTGACTAGCTAGTTTCATGTTCACAAAGAGTTTTACATTCATAGAAAAGAGCTCAGCAAACTATAGATGTGGAACTTTGTCTCATGAACAGTGTGATAGTTTACTTCTTAGAAGTTTCCCCCCCAGATTATCTGCACATTGGAATCATCTGCGGAGCTTCAGAAACTACTGATTCCTCCATAAACTGTAATTTAAGTGGTTTGGGCTATGATCAGGTCATTGGCAGTTTTAAAATATCCCGAATTGATTCTCATATGCAGACACCCTTAAAAATCACTTCTGCTTAAAAGGACCTTTTTCTGACCCCATTTATTTTCTACCTCTTATCTATAATATTTAAAAAGACATTATTTCATTCTTTTAATTAAGAATCTTTATTTGACTAGCGAACAGGTTATTTATTCATCAAATGTTTATGTGCCTAGTGTCTGTTAACATATCTTTGTGATAGCATGGTGAGAACACTAATTTTCAAGCAAATGAATAGTATAATGGAAATCTACTTTTAAAAGGTAAGCAGATACTTATGTTAAGTAAATTATTAATAAAATCTGAAACTAAATTATTAATAACATCTTTAACTGGCATAGTCTCTAAAAACATATGAGTCTTTAACCAAGATATAAAATGTTATTAGCTACTCCATCTGTTATATCAACCAGTACCATTTATAATTTCTTAGACTTTGGCTTTACAGAATAGCAGTGCAATTTAAGAGCCTCAGAACTTTTATGAGGAAACCAAGACTTCTTTGCGAACTGTATGAATTTGTTATAATCAATTGAATCAACAAGTATTTTTTTTTTTTTAATAGAGGCATGCTTTATTTATTTGTTTTGCTGGTTTGTTTGTTTGTTTTGTTTATACATGCACTGGGTACAGTCAGAAGCGCGGGAGGGTGAGAGAATTCACCAGAGCCAGAGTGGGGAGCAGAACAGGCAGAAGGACGGAAGTACACTGCTGAGGGGAGCAGCGGGCGGCAGGAGAGGTCCGCGCGCCATGTGGGACCCTCCTCCGGTGGCCGAGGAGCAGCCGGGGATCGAACCGGCGCCGCAGAGGCCGCGGGCAGCTTCGCAACCCAGCGCTCAACCGCTGCGCCACTGGGGAGGCCCTCAACAAGTATTTTTTGAGCATGTATCAGCACAGTGTTAGGTATTGGAGATATACCGTAAAATAAAAATGCTCTACTTCTGTGAAGCTTATGGAGGGAGACTAATGGTAACAAGTAAAACTAATAAATAACATACTTTGAGAAACTGATGAATCCTGTAAAGAAAAATAGAGCAAGCTGAGGTAATAGGAAATGACAAAGGCAATATGGGAAGGGGCAGGAGTTGATAGTGTGATCAGAGACCTCTCAGACTTCGAACACTTTGAAAAAATGGACAAAATGTGGGAAGATGGCAGAGTGGTCTAACCTGTGAGAACAAACAAGTACGTTCTAGAAACTGAGCAAATACTTGATGCATTTGAGAAGCAACAGAAGGCAAAGGTAGCAGAATGAAATGTAGAGAAAGCAGTAGATGAGGCCAGAGAAGCAGGCAAGAGCCAAATAATAAATGCCAGCATCACATAAGCCATAGTAAGTTCGCTTTTTTGTTTTCTTGTATTGTTTTGTTTTTTTCTAAGTGTTCTGAAACAATTAGAGGGTTTGTCTGGGAAGCACTGTTGTCTAATTTACATTTCCAGAGAGAATTTTTGGCTAATCTGTGAAGAGTAAATTATATGAAGGCAAGGCAAAAGTAGGAAAAATCAGAAAGCTGTAGCAGTGGTCCAGGCAAGAGTTGAAAGTGGAGCAGAGAGGCAGCAAGAAAGATGAAGTGAGCTCTGACGCTGTGGACTTGCTCACTATCACACAAAAGGATTTGCTAATGGAGTTTACTCTTAGGTTACCTAACACATTCTGACAGGGAATCAAAAAGTTAGTTGGAAAGTTCCAAAGTCCTATAGTCAAGCTAGAATTAAAGCAGTAATTGATGATCTTTACAGAGAAATACTTTTAATAACTTTGGAAACCTGAGCTACCCTGTCTTCTCTTTAGTCTAGGGCTATGTCTTAAAAATCTCAAGGTGCATGGGTTCCTTGGGGAAGGAAATTCTATGGGGACTCAATCTGAGGGGGTGGGGGAAAGCAAATATTTTCTAAAAAATGTAAAAAAATGATAAATGTTAAAATAAAAAAACCCTAAAAAAAATCTCAAAGAGCCAGAATCACTAAAATGATAGCTTTCAGTAAAACAATCTGTCTGATATGTGACAGATATAACAATTTAAGATTACCATTGTGATGAATAATTTGACCAGAGTTAATGTTTAGAACAGTGAGGATTCTTGTGTCACATAAGTTGGTTCATCACTATGTCTAGATGAATGATTTTTCTTCTTGCAGGGGTAGAGGTGAGATGGCACTCCTCATTATCATATTCTGTTATCTTCCCCCTATCTCCCCTGCATATTCCAGTCTACTTTACCCCCACTCGCCTCTCTGTTGATCAGAACCACTATAGCATCTCAAGGTGGCTGGGGGGGGGGGGACTGGGGTGGAGATAATTTGATTGGCACTTCCATCCTTATATATTGTATGTTGTAGGTGAACATAGTAATCATAGATTTTGGAGCTTGATGATTTGGAGCAACATATTTAATCTTAAGAATCTCCATATCCTCATTTGTAAAATGTAGTGATTCCTAAGTTCAAGTGAGAGTAACTGAGATTATGAATGCATAGTACTAGGTCAAGCACCAAAATGTAGTAAATGTTCAATAAATTATAGCAATTATAATTACAACTACTTTTTCCTGTATACATTTCTATTCAGTTATTTTCATGTTTTAATATAATATTTTAAGAGCAAAGACATTCAAATCATAGTAACTGAATTTAAATCACAACTTTATTATGTGTAAGCTTTGAGATGATGGGTATATTTTTTTACCTCTATTTCATGCTGTCTTCTTATCCATTAATTGGCTGAGGTGCAGTGCAGTGATTGGATTATAGTGAGGATTTTAATAAAATATATTAAAAATATAAGTACATTATTTGGTACATAAAAGTACTATTTTATAAGTCAAATACTTTAAGTATTAGTTTGTCAATTCTTTATTTCAAAATTATAGTTAAAAACTAAAGGTTTGTGTTTAGCGTTTGCATTTTCATTCTTTGTAAATCATAATCTAAACTAAAAAGATTTTTTAAATGAGTAGTTGATTTATTCCATCAGTCCTAAAATAAAGGAGAATTTTAAATATTTAAATATTATCTGCTGAATTGATCCATGTGGGTAAGCATATTGGCATCATGACCTCAAAATGAAATTCAGTTATGTCAGTTGTCTCTCTAAGAAAGATGAAAAGAATCAGATAATTGTCAAATCTATTATTCTTTCGAATTGAGTGTTTACTGGTTTTTCCCTGATGTGGTTTTACCCTCATTTTTTTCTTCTCATTACTTTTGATATGTCTTATTTCCAAATGTATTTCTTTCAGTTCCTCACAGATAAAGGTTAATACTACCAATAAGTAAAAGCTACTGTTAAAAGTTGAATAGTTTAATTTTCAAATAGCATATTTGGGTTTTGTAATTATTTCTTAATATTATTTCTAATACTATTATTCTCAGTACTATTCCCAAATTGTTAGCCTTTAGCATATAACTGATTATTCAAGAGAAAAGCTATGGTACTGATGGTATAGTGATTTATTATTGTATATTAATTATGCTGGTGACATCATTGTTGGCATTAATCCAGTAATACACGAAGCTCATTATATGAACTATACCTTGTTTTATTAGTGGGGCTTTCTTTCCTTTTATAGCTGGCTTAAGTCCTGCTGAGATTCAGCAGTTATGGAAAGAAGTTACTGGAGTTCACAGTATGGAAGACAATGGCATTAAACATGGAGGACTAGACCTCACTACTAACAATTCCTCCTCGACTACCTCCTCCACCACTTCCAAAGCATCACCACCAATAACCCATCATTCCATAGTGAATGGACAGTCTTCAGTCCTAAATGCAAGGCGAGACAGGTAAATCTCATGAGATTTATTCTATCTTTATCATAGCCAAATGTTACTTTCACCACTGATAAAACTGAAAACAATGATTTGTATGTAACAGGGGCAAATGTGTAGAGGAAAAATTAAACTGGAACTTTTGATTATAATATATATGATATGATATATACACATATAAATATACATATTACAAGAATCTATTTTGATGTACATAATTAATTTTCCTGAAGAAAGTTGTGTTTTAATAAATGTATGTGGAATCAATTTCAGTATATTTTTATGACTAAGATTTTGCGATTAACTTGTTGCTGTGAGAATATTTGGGCATTTGTTAACCTCAGGACCAGTTTGAATAGTTAAAGGTATATACATATCCCCCTTATTATGTGTTTCAAACATGTACTTTGAAACCAGAGAATAGATAAACATATAAACATGAGCATCATAAACCAGTAGACAGACGATCTGGTTTGCCTTTTATATAATGTGACATAGTGTAATTTATCAGTATATAAAATTAAGTTTTGTTAGTGACTTTCTATATAAGTCTGAGTCAAATTCACAAAGAAATTTTTTTACTTCATTTACCAACAGTGAGTACATTATGTGTATAATTGTCAACCAATGTTTTATTTTATTTATATAAAAACTGCCTTTATAAAAGGAGTACCCATGTATGTCCATTTACTCCTTTTATTCAGGCTTATGACTACTTAATCATATTCCTTAAAGTAATGTACATGAAATGTATAGATTAAAGTATTACTCAACACCAACAAAAATCTTTTTTAAAGATTAAATATAAGCGTAGAAATTCTTGGAGTGACTCAGGTCCTTCTGATATATAGCTCTAAGCTTTGTATTAAGTGTAGTAGATTGGAAATATTCTGTTACGTGATTTGAATAGCTGCCTAGATGCAACAAACTCTTTCTCATAGGCAAATATTTTTCAAAGAAATATATTTAATTGCATTACAGTTTAAAATAGAGTGCTCTTTGTGATCCTTCTGGTCTTCATTTGAATGTTATGAAAAAAAATTGTTAGCTTCTTTATTATAAAAAGGTATGCCTCTCACTGGTGTTTTGATTGAGATTCAATTGATTATATATTTCATAAGTTGGTTGTCTTCTCTAAGGTCTCCCTGTCTGGTAGAATACTCATTTATCAAAAGTCTGATAATTGTGGAAATATATAGTTAATGATTTCTGTTAAATCAGCCAAAACAGTGAAAATATATATGGTTCACAAATAAATCTTCCAAAAGGTCCATATCTTCTTTAATAAGATTGAAATAGCTTATAGTTATGGTCCTATTACTTTATTTTAAAAAGAGGGGTTTTTTCACTTGAATACATATGAATGTATATTTTTTATTTAGAGGTAAATGTTACATTAAGGTCATAAGGCAGGATTAGCATATGATATTATACAGTCCTCTTAGTTTTTCATCCTTTATTAACAGTCATCTTTGGCTCTATTTCTCCTCTAATTGGAACATCATCTAGCCTTGGCAGTTGAACTATTCAATAGAACGATTAAATTTTTCTGACTGCTCTGAGCTGAATTGACCTGTTTTGACCTGTTTGTCACTGATCGTAACCTGACAGGCGCTAGCAGCCTGCAACGATTATGGCTTTTTGAGATGAATCTGACGCCGAGTTCTTTTGCTACTTTCGCTACAGCTCGTCACATGAGGAGACTGGGGCCTCTCACACTCTCTATGGCCATGGAGTTTGCAAATGGCCAGGCTGTGAAAGCATTTGTGAAGATTTTGGACAGTTTTTAAAGTAGGTTTTTTACATTTTGGGTTATATGGGAGTTTTGGTATGTGTAAATAAAAGAAAGCTGGAGGAGAAAAAAGGTCTCTCATAAGTCACACTTAAGTTTTCTGTGTTTCAACAAGTGGGTTAGCAAAGTCATGCTAAGGAGGTTAACTCTTCATCTTAACATTTTCATAAGATCTTATAAAACTTCTAGTAAAGGGTTTTTTATGAGTGAAAAGTATTACCCTACAATTTAGTGTCATTAATAACTTATTGGTAGCATTCACTTAAATTGCAAGATTTTAACAAAAAATTCAAGTAAAATTATGTAAGAAGTCACATATATTTTTAAACACACATTTTTCATGGCATTTTTAATTGTGAACTTTATAAGCTATAAATATTTAATATGTATCTTTAATACCAAGAAATTTAAAAAAATCAAAGCTAATAGTTGCTAAATTTTTAATAAATAATCACTTCTTCAGAATCACAAAGATACACTTATAGGCATATGTTTGTATGATAGGTCGCATGGCTTCTCTAGATTAAAAATAAAAACTTTCTCTAGATTAAAAAAAATAAAAATAAATTATCTTTAATTTCTTCATACAGTAATAACTTTTTTTAAATTCTTAAAAGGGCTCTTTTTCAAATAGGAACATATATCTTTCATGAAATATTTTCCATTCACAATTTCAATATACAAGAGATCTAAACAGAAGGCTACAGATAGGTTTATGGAGATGAGTAACTTCACAGACTGAGACTCTTATGTTGTCATGGAGCAGCTAACAGGGTGAATGAACTGTTTCATGCTTCATCAACAATTAAGTTAATTAGCTCATTTGAAATTGCACTGCTTTGTTGCCAGGATGTTGGCAGAAACATCAAAAAGATGTGTTTACAAATGATAGACTACAGGGTATAGAGCAAAAGCACCTCAACAACAAGGCACAAGTACTTGGCATCATAATAACTTTATAGCTGAATTACAATAAGACTTCCACAAGGATTTTTTACCTTTTCTCCTTTCTGACCATTTAAAAGAAAATTTGGTTCATATTCTAACTGTGGCCTTTGCAAATGGTCTTAAATGAAAATTAACAGCCCTATGATAGCAAAACAGTTATCAGGTACTATTTTGGGGGGTATAAAATTGATTACACTGTTCTAAACAAAGAGAGCATTTAAAATGTTAAGTAACTTTGTTAAAGTTTTCTTGCTAAGCACAATAATACATTAAAACAAAGAATATAGGAAGGTCAAACAATTCTTTTAATCGCTACAAAATTCTTCATTATCAATATGTTATATTATTACTTATCTTTAAGATCATTTAGAAGATTATTGTGGATATTTCTAAAGCATGGTCATTTAAGCTTTAAGGCTAGACCAATCACCCTACATTTTATTGCTCTAAGTTGTACTTTCTGACAAAATTCAAAATATGTGTTTAAGAAAATACATTTATCTCTTCTTCAATGTAATTTCCTCTGCAGCACATAGAAAGGAGAATTTGTATTCATTTCAAATATTTCTGTATTTTTATTACTAACAAGCAATTGAATTTGAACCCTCATATTACCCTCCATAGTTCTTTTTCATATTCATGCCAGTGTTTTTTAAAAACTGAAGAAATTACAATTAAAAAAGCATTTCCTTTCAATTAAATATCAACTTTGGCTCCAAAGACTGACCACTTTTCCAACCCATTAACTTTATAGGGATGACAGAAATAATGACAGTAGATTTTAAGGCCTTTCTTTCAGTCCATTTTTGTTATGATATGCTTTATATTCTCTAACTCAAAGATCTGTGATAAATTCTGTTAGGACAGCTAATGCCAGTATAATGTACTAAAGTAAAATATATTACAAACATTTCCATACTAGCATTGCCTTTCTTAAAATGTATGGGAAATTTGAAGAGAAGTAAAACATTG
>NC_140069.1:123775066-123777566 GCF_964194135.1 Talpa europaea
TATGGTATAAAGTGAAAAGGACCGAGGATTACCTCTTATGAATACCACTTAAAAATATGGAAGAAATCTTTGTATGCGTTGCCCTGTGTAAAAATTTTGCTAATTGGATGCTATTTATGACAAAAGATGTGTGGTAAATATGACAGAAGTGATACGAGTTTTTTTGATAATGAAGAACAGGGCTTTCTGAGGGGAGTAATGAAGGGCACACTGTTAAACAGCTTGCATACATTCTCACCTTTTTCCTTTTTTCTACCCTGACACCCACTTTCCAGGGTACATCAGCATTAAGTGACACTGTAATCATAAATTGAAAATGATACTTCCAGAGGAATTGGCAAACTTGACATTTCATTATATTTGTTAACACATGCCACAAATGATTGTTAGTGAGGAAATTCCATTTCCCTCTCTCCATCTCCAATCAGATTTAATTTGAAAATTTTCAGCCTCCTCCGGCTAATTTGCAATTAAGACAATTTTGTTTGAATATGTAGTAATGTCATTACCATTCCACCAAATTAGCAAGGAGACTAAAGGTCAGTGTAAAATTTTCCAGCTGGCTGGAGCTTCTCAGCTGAGATTTGGGACTATGGAAAAAAAAAATCTGGCAGCAACAGAATAGCAACTTACTTTAAGTCCTGTTGGTTGAAAACATTGCATCCTTCATTATTGCTGTTGTTGTTGCTTCACTGGGGGCTAGACCTGTTTAACAACAGGGGCAGTCAATAATCAGCAACTGGCTTTTATTTAAGGAAATATACTTTCGCTGAAGTCTGGTAGGACAAGAAGGAGTTCGTCCTAAGTAACATTGCAGTAGATTATTAGATAACCTCTAACAGCATCCTCTAATTAGAGTTCTTATGATACAATTTCATCCTGTAATTAGTTGAGATTGGCTGCTTCCTTTTGCAGCTTATTAGTGGCAACACAGCTGTAGAAGTGAATCCACTCTCATTTGTCAAACCTTTTTAAGTCTTTTTCTCTTGTCTCTACCTTTTTCCTGCCCTTCTCTTGGGCCTTTGCAGCTAAATCTGGTGTCTAGTGTCACCATGTCGAAGAACATGTTGGAGACATCCCCACAGAGCTTACCTCAAACCCCTACCACACCAACGGCCCCAGTCACCCCGATTACCCAGGGACCCTCAGTAATCACCCCAGCCAGTGTGCCCAATGTGGGAGCCATACGAAGGCGACATTCAGACAAATACAACATTCCCATGTCATCAGGTAGGATATGAATGCTCAGTAGAGCTCTTTTACTTTGGGAGAGGAAAACTATAGCTGAAGCAACTGTACATGAGCCATTCCAGAGCACATGGCAACTCAAGTCATGATTTATGGAGTGATAATTGTTTTATTCCTGGTAAATGCGGATAGGGGCGATTCCCTAAGCACATCATGATGAATTGTTCTGAATGGTTGTTCAGGAAAGAAAGCTCTCCCCATTAGAGACATTGAGAGATGTGTTGTCAGGATAGCACATATTATCACCTCAATTCAATGAGATCCTTTGATCTCTGAGGAAAAACTCTAGCAGTACAACATCTGCAAGTATATATGAGACGAGACGTTTAAAAGGACATATATGAAGCACCATTGCTTTATGCAAGACAGTTCAGGCTTTACATGAATCAGTCTTGATCAAGGTGCTGCCTAAATGTAATCCTAACACAGCTCCTCACGCCTGTGTGTTACTTGGATTAAGATGTGAATGAGAGGCAAAGTTTGCATGGAACAAAAATTTACCTTCTGTCCCTTTCTTTACCCTACTCCCTTTCCCACCCCTGCCCCCAACCCCACCCCACCCCCGGGGCATCTGGATAATCACAGTCACACATTGTAACCATTATTAGCCCAGAGCCCCCTTTTTGCAGAAACGTGAAGTTATTTTCAACATGGGCGCTTGTGAGGGTTTTGTGTTTCCTTTGTTAGAGGGCCACAGATGCCAAGATGATCCTGTTGTTCTTTAAGAAGTATTAGATGAGAAAAGCAAAGATTATGGCAGGGGGGCAAAAGTCCATGTAAGAACATGCCTAAACCACCCGCTTAAAAGAGGACCTGGCTGTTGGAAAAATCCTCAGGCCAGCTGGTCGCACTGTTCCTGAAGTACCGCGAACAACTAGGGGACGCTTCATTTGCACTTCACGTCAGAAATGGCCTTTTCCATATAATTCAATTCCACTGTCATGCTTTGTGCTTTCACTAGTCAGTGGCTTTCTCACTGAATCACTTCACCAATACTAGGGGAAAATATGAAAAATCAATTATATATAATGTGAATTATTAGCAGAATTAACACCCAGTTTTTATTTTTGTAGAGATTGCCCCAAACTATGAATTTTATAAAAATGCAGATGTCAGACCTCCATTTACTTATGCAACTCTCATAAGGCAGGTAAGTAGAAGGAAAATTAACTTTGCCTGATTAAATTAAAATTCATTAATGCTTAAAGTAAGGCTCGGATGAGAAAGTGTCATCTAGCCTAGTTAGTAAACC
>NC_140069.1:123782566-123802566 GCF_964194135.1 Talpa europaea
ATGTAAGTAAAAAATATAAGTTTAAGTGGTGTGAAATTGCACCATGTCCATGATATGATAAAGTGCATCAAAATCAGTTTTAATACTTCTTTTAGATTGTCTCCAATGTCCTATAATAACTGTACAAGCAGTCCTCTACAAATTCTTTGTAGTACTAGCATTCTCTTGGGTATAAAGCCGTAACTAAGATGAGTCTACATCGTATGGGTTATTATCACAGTTTGGTTTGTATGGTGCAATAAGAATATTCATGATGGAATAAGTTGTTGTAATTTTTACTACTATTATATGTCTCTAAACCATTTATGAACTGTAGTCAAGATATTGCCATGCCATTTTTATAAACTGTAAAATGCAAAGTTTAACTGTTACCCACAGTTTACATAGAAGCTAGTAAAGTGTAACTTTTTGCCTGTCTTATAAATCAGGGTAATTACATATTCAACTTTAATTACTGGTGCGTCTGTATTGGCAAGGTTTATATGTTATATTTTATGCAAGACTACGATTCCTATTAATATTTAGCAGCTAACTATATCATTAATTACTCTAAAATCTTTCCCTTACCATCTTTTTAATGGAGCTGAGAGAGTAGATGTATTAAAAATTGATGTATTGTGGATTTCAGAAATGTGTATGACACTTTAAAAAATGCCTGGCCGTCCTCAGTAGGCCAAGTATATCAGTTTATTGTTTACTGAAAAGTGTTGAGCTCCGTAGCACAATTCAGGAGGAAAAATTAGAATCTGAATAAATGAAGCATACACATCACTGAGGAATTAGGATCAGTTGTAACTTATGTGCATACTTGTTAGAGTTAAACATCATATACTTCTATTCTCATTTATTAAGGTAAGAATAATACTTTCTCTCATTTTTATATTTCCTTTCCTGTTTTTCCATTAAATATCTAGTCAAAGACCTGAAAGAGAAATATGGTCTTCATACGTGCCTATTTCCATTTGACCTTTCACAGGATATTATTTTTGTTGACTTTTTTAACGTCTTATTCTGTTTGACATATTAATGTCTTTAAGATCTTGTGCCTAATTGCTTTATAGCACTTTTACTCTATCACCTTTGTGAAAAACACACTGTGAACATTAATGTGTTTTATCAGGTTCCAAACCATTACTTTTTCAAAATGGAAAAATTTGTCTTTTGGAAGTGTCTTTAGATGTATTAAATAATACAAAAGAAGTAATAAAACTCGAAGTAGAAAGAACATGAATATATGCTCTCGAGAGTAGCAGTACTCTAAAACAAGGAAAGTGAGCAATCAGACAAAAGTTTTTATATCCCTGCTTTATCCTATCAGCCATGCAGTGGGTAGCTTGAGGCCTTTTACTTTCAGCAGTTCTCCAGAGTATGCTAATGCTCACTCCCTGTATAAAATGCTAAAACAATAAAACTTTAAAGAGCAAACAAGAGTTAGATCCTGTTTTCTCCCTTTAAAAAAAAAAAGACCTATTTCAGAGAAAGGAAAGCCATTCATAATAAAAGTGTTTAAGCTATTGATGCAACTCCCTGTGCGAATAGGCAATATATAGTGGCTATTATAGACTATATATAGAAAATAGGTAAAGAAGTGATTTTTTAACATAATTGTCAGTGATAGGAATATTAAAATAAAAATTTAATGATTAAATAAAATAGTTTATTAGACATTATACTTTAGAACCTAAAATAATAATAATTGGGCTAAAGTATGGCGTTGTTAGGTTATTAGTATTTTTCATTTGACATTTGCTGTTTTAGGTTTTTCATTTTATTATTAATTTACAGTTTAATTGTGAACTACCTCAAGGAAAAAATAATACATATATGTAAAACACTGTATAAAAATTGTATTTTAATGGCTGATATACTGCCACGGTGGGCTTTTAAAACTAAAATGTTCACAGTCAATGTATTTTACAGTTTATATTTTTATGAATTTGAGCATGTGAAAAATATTTATGTGTATTTTCTACAGAGAGATAAAAGGAAAGCTTTCCTAGGATGGTTGGAAATAGATTTCATAAAAGATATAAATTAGAGGAAGACCAAATGTTATCATTCTTTGAATCTTTTTCTGCTGTGGTCATTAATTTTTTGTCCATTAGATGTCAAATATTATGGACAGAATGTCACTTTGTCATTATATTTTTAAGATGCTTATACTTAACCCTAAGACACTTTACATACATTATGAGGCAAAGAAAAAAATTTGATTGTGAGAGTATCTAATTCAATGCATTTCAGAGTACTCTGAAAATTAAACAGAAGTGAAAGAATTTTTATACATTTAAACAATATATTTATGTATCCTGAAATGGAATTGTGGGATGTTTTTGTTGTTTTGGAGAATTATAGTTATACTGATGCGACTATAAATGAAAGGCAGTGAGGTCTAGTGTATTGGTATATGGGCTCTGATGACAGGTGGTAGGGTTCCATTCCCAGATTTAGCATTTAACAGCTGGGTAGTATTCATTTCTATCCTCTGTTTTGTCAGCTAAGAAAGAGGTAAGTAATAGTAATGCCCACTTCATAGGATTCTGGCAAAAGCAACGAGTGTCTTGGACATAATAATTGTTTTTTGTGTCCCTCCTATTGCTGTGTACCTAGTTAGTGACTTACATTCCCTTTTAAAACCTCATTGTTATTATATATGAGACTATAAACAATATAAAAGTATTTTACATTTTAAATTATATTTTTAGGCACACCATAGATATGTGGTTACTTTTCTTGACAGTCCCCCTTCATTTCCACCCTCCTTCCAGTATATTTCATGGAGTATGCAGATCCATAAAGGTGAAACCATGTGAGACTGGAGTTTATGGGAGAGTGCACGTTACTCAGATGGCAGGATTCTTATTTTTGAGATATGGAAACTTAACTGAGGTTCTAGGTAATGAAAAATTCAAATTGATACCAACCCAGAAGAGAAACTCAAGATATGTGCCTAGAAAACATTGCATATTAGGTTTGAAAGAAATTTAAAATATAGAAAGGAACATAAAATTTAGAATATCTGAAGTGGGACCAGACAGTTGAGTGCCTCCAGTGTCAGTTTATGGTGTTTGTTTTTGTCTCTTTGGAAGCGGTTTAATGTTATGATCTTGAGTTGCACACTTTCCAGGCCGTGCTTTAGGAAGAGTAATCTGAGAATGTACTGAAATTCAGTTGAATAAAACTCATACACTGTAGGATTTCTGGAGCTGGCAGAGACTGGAAGTAGAAGTTTCATTCTTGCAGTGCTGCATAAAGAAGTACTAAAACAAGAGAGCCAGTTCGAACCCCTGGGACAAAGAGGAAATTACGAAAAATCATAGCAACTTGAAGGCCATGGTGAGAAATAAAGGACAGGGGGCCTCCCTGGTGGCACAAGGGGTTAAGATGCAACCTATGAAGCAATATACAACCTCTGCAGCAAGAGTTCAATCCTTAGCCAGGGAGCTACCCACATGGCGCAGCAGACCTCTCCTGACTCACCTGCTGCTCAATCTGCCTTTTCTGTTCCCTACTCTGTCTCTGGTGAATCCTCTCACTCCCCGTACCACACTTCTCACACTTCTGGCCTGTACCCCAGTTCTTGTATGCATAAATAAATAAATCTTAAAAAAAAAAAAAGAAATAGAGGACAGGCTCAAAAGGTCATGTGATTTCAGAATTTCCTTTGCTGAGTCCAAGGATATAAATGTCCGTAGACTCAGAAAAACACCAAACCAAAACTTCTTTTTTTGTTTGTTTAGTCTTCTTATTCAACTCCCAAAACATAAACTCCTACATAAGAAAATATGGATGTGTCCTTGAAGTTGGTAGAGAGAATGTTTTGAAGCTTCAGAAGTGTGAAATAGCTTATAGGTTGGTACTTCCAATTTATTTTTGGAGAACAAGTGAAACCAGATGATTATCCATCTTCTTCAGCTTCATGCTTCACATTTAGCACTTGCCATCCACTCTGTTTTCACTCCTACAATGCCCTGAATAAAGGCTTTGCCAGACTTATTTTGTTTTAACAATTTGCCTTCCTGCACTTACTTTCCTTTTTCTGTTTTTCATCTTCTTTCCTTTACCCCAATCCTACCTTTTCTTACGAGCTGGTTTCCTAGGAAGCTCTCTGAAGTAGTTTTGCTGTCAGGACCTGCACTCTGTCCCACCACCTTGAAGAACTTGCTCCTTATCCCATTACTTGGATTAATATGGCATGTGTGTGAACACACGTGTTCATGCACGATAGCCTGCTCATTTTGCACTGTCCCTAGATTAAGAACAGTGACTGTGTTTTAGACATAGTATAGTATTTAAAATCCTTAGCACATTACACTATCCAAGGTAAGCATTTCGTAGCCATATGATACAGATTATGAAAAAATCAAATGACAGGGGACAGTTAGTTGGAAATGGTTTGACGTCATGAAGTAATCCCTATAAAAATAAAATCCAGGATTCTCTTAGGACTCTTAACACAAAGGGAAAACATGAAATTTTAGGAAAGAAGAGATAATTCAATATAACAATATAATGTTCATCTTTATGAGGGAGATACAAGATCTTTCTAAATATTGGTAGAGGGCCTCCCCTGGTGGCGCATGCAGTTGAGCACAGCGCTGTGAACCTGCCGCAGCCTCTGCAGCGCTGGTTCAGTCCCTGCTGGCCGGGGAGGGTCCCACATGGTGTGACAGACCTCTCCTGCAGCGCCCGCCGTTCCCCTTAGCAGTGTATTTCGTCAATCTGCCTGTTCTGTTCCCCGCTGTGGCTCTGGTGAATCCTCTTACCCTCCCGCGCGTCTGGCCTGTACCCAGGTTCTTGTATAAATAAATCTGTAAAAATATTAAAAATAAAAATAAATAAATAGGGCCTCCCCTGGTGGTGCAGCAGTTGAGCACTGGGCTGTGAAGCTGCCCGCAGCCTCTGCAGCACCAGTTCAATCACTGGCCGCTGGGCGAGGGTCCCACATGGCGCAACAGACCTCTCCTGCCTCGCCCGCTGCTCCCCTCAGCAGTGTATTTCATCAGTCTGCCTGCTCTGCTCCCCGCTCTGGCTCTGGTGAATTCTCTCACCCTCCCGCACTTCTGACTGTACCCAGTGCTTTTATAAATAAATAAATAAATCTAAAATAAAATAAAAATAAATAAATAAATATTGGTAGAACACATTGGTGAAGTAAATTTTTTTTTTAAATTTTAGTGATCTACTTTACCACAATTAATAATAATAGTAATTATAATAAAATAGATGGCTTCTACAAGGCAGAGGTGGTCATAAAAGCTCTCAGAGCTCAGGGAGATGTTTACAGTTAATCAGAGGGACAATGTGAATCCTTTGTGGGGTGTTACACAAGATGTTTGATGACTTCCCCAAATCCATTTGACTCTTGGGAAGAACATGTATTTCAGGGATTTGGGTGAAGTACAGGCAGAGGGAACATTTACACAGTAATAGCAATTAGTAGGTGGTCTCAATTGTTCAGATAGCCATGCACATTTCTATAATTTAAGTGATTTACAACTCAGTTTTTTGTTTCTAATTCTGATAGGTGCCACTTTATGTTTAATTTTTAAGTACATAATAAATAATTATGACAAATCAAAAATAAATAAATAGATAAATAAATTTTAGTGATTTAATTAATATGTATTCTAAAGCTGTCTAAATTTATGTGAATAGAAAGTAGCAGACCCCTTCACCTCATCTGTGATTATCTCCCAGACCTTTAAAAAAAATTTTTTAATCTCATTGAAGGTGAACTGAAAAAGAAAAACATAAATTATTGAGATTAATGCATATAATTCAGATGAATGATCAAAGGGATTTTAGCAAAAACTAGGAAAGTTTAGAGTCAGGAGGAATGATGTAAATTCTGCATAATAATTTTTTGGAATTTGTTTTGACACTTTTCAATGAGTTAGATTTTAAAAATATTTTCTGTTCCTGAAAAAATTTGAGTGTCATCTTTGGTCAGAACAAAACTTTAAGATCTGAGCTGTGGACCTCTACAATGTATAATACTCGTTCCTTATGTATCTCAATGAAAATATTCCCAGATTACTTGACTTTCATGTTTCTGTAGAACATAAGTAAAAATGACTTAAGATTCCTATTTTGTGTCATTTGCCTATTAAAAAAACTACTTGAAGATTTAGGAGTGATACTGTATTTAAGTGGAAATAATTTCAACTTACTCTCTTGCCCCATGTATTAGACTTAAATTAATGAAAGGAGAAAACACTTTCAGCACCTGAAAGGTGAACTCATACTGGCAGAATCTCTCTGCTTTCTCTCCTTCCAAACCTGAAGAGGAATTTAATGATGAACCCACCATATTAGTTCAACTCAGTTTATTTATTAAGCAATTGTTTCTTCTTGTTCTATCAGTACATTGTCTCATTTGCCTCTTTTCTCTTGTAAAAATGTTAAATGAGATCCCCATTTTTATACTTTCAAATTTTGTTTCTAGAGATCAAAATAAATGTCCTTCCTGAGCTGGTTTTGTATTGAGGTTTTCATGCACAAAGCCTTCCTTTGTCATGTCGTTCCCTTTCTGATTATTGGAGTCTCCCACTGTTGAGTTTTCAGATCATTCCTTACATGTCATCCTGAATTCTCTTAGCCTCTATGTCATTTGAAAGTTCTACTTGCTAATATCCTATATTAGTTGCAGGTGATTATTATTTTCTCCCTCTTATTAAAGCAAATATTTGAAGTTTGAGTTTAAGGATCTTCTTTATAGAATTAGAATGTTAATGTGGTTCATATAAGACTCAATAAATTTGTTGTGTCCTTAGAACCCAAAATTTTAAGGAAAGGAAATCAAAGGCTGAGGGAATTATATATAAGAAGTAGTGTAGTATTACTGAAGAACCACAAAGGAGATGGCATTAATCTGTTGGATTAAAAATTGAACACATATTCTCTGTGCCCCAGAACTTTCTATATATCACATGCCTCAGCCATCTTTAAACACTCTCTCCTTCTTGAGAATCTCGATTGTTATATGACTCGAATGATAAGATTAAGCCTCTCCTGGCAATATCTTACATCCAAAGACAGACTCTGATTTTGTAAAACATTACTGAATATCTAAAAAATAGACTTTGTAGACCCTACACCTTTGGTTGGTATATTTTATATAAAATCCCTAGAGATCTTAGATCTCTGTGAACAAAAGCATTTTTGAAATTGGAGTGGCTCTGTATTTTAGAAGAAAACGGCTGAAAGTGATAGACAACTTGAACAAGTGGAATGCTCTCATTGTTTTCATACCTGTTAAGCCTGCATTATTTTTTCCTGAGATTTTGAATCATTAAGATGGATTATGAAGTTCTGAACCTAAGGCAGTTTTTTACTACAAATATTTTCACAGATTTTCTAATTCTCATGTTTTCATTCACCTTTAAGTTTTTTCCTAGCATTTCTGGGCCTCATAATATTTTTTTTCTGATTTAATTCCATTTTTATTTAATCTCTAAACTTTTTCATTAACTTTGCTAGTTAGCTTTGAGATCTTGTTCCAAAGTGATTGTACAGAACTTATGATTATGTCAGCTCTTTATCATCCTTTTTTTTTTTTTTTTGAGTGCTACAAGTGTGGCTCAGTAGCTGCTGTTCTTTTTTACATTATTCCAGTCCCCATATGTGGCACTTACAATCCATTCTAGTTCCTCTTAATAAAAAGATCCTCCCAGAGGTACAGTGCCTTCAGCTAAAAAGTGTTGTATCCCCACAGTGCCAATTGTGGAAATTTGTGGGTTCCTGTAGGGTTTTGAAGGATTTTTATAGAACTACATACAGATGATATCTGACATCTGTGGTATGAATCCCCACAATTTAGGCAAAGTGTGTCTAAAATTTTAGCTGACAGTATTGTAGCTTACTGCTTCTGTTTTATATCTAAAGAAGATACTTTGTTAGAAGGTACATTATCATTTGCACTAACACTAGTTGAGCCTTAGAAATTTTCTTTCTCTAAGGGTCAGAAGTCTTTGACTAAATTATTTAAAGAGTGAATATTGCTGTTCAGTATTAATGTTTTCCAACTGCTAGTACCAGGTGAAAATAAAGGTTTTGTATATCCAGATGGTACTTTCACTTCACCTTTTGACGTTGGGCTTGGGAAGTGGATGTACATTTTAGTGACCACAGGCATTTTATAACTAAAGATACTTATCAATATAAAGTACACTCCATCGTTGAATATTGATGTGAAGATAATTTACATTATGAGGTTGTATTTCAGGATATGTTCAAATAATATGTATTTTTGACTGCTTTGAAAGAATTTAAAGTTAACCATCCACAGAAGTACCATGATATATTTGAATACTTTGACACCAGGAATGTAGTTTAAAATGTTATTGGGCCTCCCCAGTGGCACAGCGGTTGAGCGCTGTGCTGCGAAGCTGACTGCAGCCTCTGCAGTGCCGGTTCCATCCGGTTCGATACCCCTGGCCACCGGGTGAGGGTCCCACATGGCACACAGACCTCTCCTGCCATGCCCACTGCTCCCCACAGCAGCGTATTTTGTCGGTCTGCCTGTTCTGTTTCCTGCTCTGGCTCTGGTGAATTCTCTCACCCTCCCGTGCTTCTGACTATATCCAGTGCTTATATAAATAAATAAATATATCTTTTAAAAATAAATAATTAAATAAATAAAATGTTATCTTAGGATTCCTACAATCTATAAGCAGTTTCTAATATTATGATAGAATTAAATCATTTATTAAGCAACAGGTAACCAAATAGTTTAACATAACAAGAGGAAATAACACTTTTTAGTTTGCTCAACATAAGACCCAAAGACTAAAAATGGAATACCATCAGCAAAACACTAATGGAAACATAATCAGTGGTCACACAGTTATCTTACTATCAATAAATTCACATTTGCAACATTAAATCTAAGATCCTCCTTGTTAATTATTAAATCAGAGATATAGCTAATGTTCTAGATTTAGCCTGAAAAGTAAATATTGTATTTACTCTCTATTCCATTCTGGTGTTTATAATAAAGCATGTGACTAAGTATATTCAGGAGAATACTGAATAAACACAGAGTCAGTCCTATGGTTTAATTTGAGGAAAGAAATAGCTCCAACAGCCAGTCTCGGTGATTAGTTAGACCTGATGATGAGAAAGACCATATGTAATCCTCCCACAAAGAAGTATGTGAAGATAGTCAGAAGACAACTCCACCCGGAATCAGCAGCAGTAGATTAGCAGCATCCCATCAGGGCAGCCTGGCCAAGGGAAATGGGCAGCAGTCTAGAAGATACTCCTCGCCGGGGGCCTCGCCATAGCTATAGGGCCCAACTCTAGGACTTTGGAGTGAAGAGCTTCAAGGAGCATGAATCCAAAGTTGTCAAACAGGGAAACAGAGAGACCAGGGAAACAGAGAGACCAGAGAGACCAGGACATATATACCCTTCCTGACAGTTCTGATTGTAACTTGGTCTGAGGAATAAGCAGAAATACAATTTTTGAATATATGGCTCAGCTGAGTTTTGGAGTAGCAGCAAGCCTGACTTTAATGGTTGGGGGTCAAGATGTAATTTAAACTTTATTTTTCTATTCAAGAGATTAGAAATGCAAAAGCATTCATACCTGAATGTTTGTAGCAAGTGTCTTTTTATGACACACAAAATGGAATGGTATCAATTGTATCTCAAGTGGCAACTATTTTGGTTTTGAGATTGGACATAATATATTTGTAATGATAAATAATCAAAGTAATTAAATCTATATTTTCATTTTATTAGAACTATTTAGTCACATCTATCACTTTTTCAGATCAAATGGAATGGTAAATCCTGAAGAATTTTGTTGTTGTTTTCAATCAGTAAAGCTCTCTGAAATCATTTGGGAGTAAGCCTTCAAAGCATGTAATATCCAGTTTCTTTAAACAGTGTTGCAATTTGTTTCTTTAAACAATGAATTTGAATAAGTTTCAATATAATGATGAAGTTAAGGGCAAGAAATCTTAGAGAAATTTTGTTATCCATATATATGCATGCAATTTATAAACTTATTTTTCATTAACTTTAATCCACCTTTTTATTATATTTCTTAGAACTTCTATTGATTTTAAATGGAACTTTGGAACTCTTCCTTGGAGTCAGATCTATTGGGATGCAGGATAGAATTATAAACTGTGTCCTTATAGCTGGCATTGTGTCACAGAGAAACTTTTATTACAGTTATCTGAAAATATTTCTTTGCAACCAAATACTAAATGTCACATTTTTAAAAATACAGAATTAAGAAGCTATAAAGATTTATTAAATATCTTAGATTAAAGCTGTATTTTGACTTTAAGATGAAAAATTAAAACTTATTTTGCTATTTATCATTGCCAGGGAAAAATGTAGAGGAAACTGTGTGTTTTATGAGCATTTCCTACTTTGCTTTTCTGAATGAAGTAAACTATATAATCTATAAGAAATGAGGTATCATTTGTTTGTTCCAATTTTTCATCACATTTTAATGGTTGCACATGTATGAGAAGAGGAATGTTTTCTTTTTCACCAAGAAACACACAGGGTTTTTTTCTGTTGAACTGACGTTATGGTTCTGAATACCATCCCAAGGTAGCAGTTATGTGCAAACCCATCCAAATCAAAAAAGAAATCAACTCACTCAACACTACAATTTTTGTGGTAATTGTTCTTTTAATTTACAGGAGAGAAAACAATCTTCAAAAATAATAAATTGGAAAAACCTGAACCACACTGGGAAAGATGTTTTATAATTTCTTAATAGGTAAAATAAGAGCTTATTTATCATTTCTAGTTGTTTTTAATTATATGGTTTTCTTATTCACTTCAGTATGCATAAATTTAGAATATAAAATCAAGATTTTAGTAGAAGAAATCAGGTTTATCATTTCAAAATAATATAATGTTAAATGGAATTAAATAATTCCTTTATGACTATATAAATAACTTTAGTTATTTAATTACTCACATTAGCCTAAGATCAGTTCCCATTTGAAAATGTGCTAATATTTTTTTCTTTTAAAATAACACTTTTCCATTTAAACCTTTAATTTTATTTATTAGTTATTTCTGTGATATGTGAAATAAACTCAAGTACTTCCTAAATAAAAAACAAACTATTACTCTTAAAATTTCAAATGTTTAAGTAACATGATTCGGTTTCATTCAACCTGACTTTATACAAATAGAGATAACTAAATCACCATTTTTATAAATCAATCACTAAATTCAAAATATGATTATATCATTTCCTTGTATATATACTAGAAGGAAATGAGTAAAATTGAATTTCTACCATCTTCATTTTTCATATGCTTTCTAAATGAGCATTAGTTACTTTAACAATTTTCCTGTGAAACTGTTGAAAATGACTTAAAAGTTTTGTTTGATATGATTAGATCTTATATCAGTGAATAAAGATTAGCTACTCAAAAATATGACAAACAAAAGCAAAAATTGAGCCACATGAAACTAAATCTATCTTAAAAAAAAGAGCCCTGTATGTATATTTTGGAATTCATTTTGTATCTTCAAAACAATGATATTTCTGTAGTAAGCATGAAGGTCTTGCCATTGGCAAATTTGAACTAATTGAATAAATACTACTCAAATACATACTAGTAATTATCATTATTCATTCAGCAGCTTTGTGCTAACTACTAAATAGACAATGTATATAGTTAAAAGAAAATTCCATCTTGAAACTATTATTCCACATCAGATCCTGCTGTCGCCTACCATTAGCCATGTGAGTGAACTTTGGAACAGATCCTTCAGCCCAGTCAGGATTTTTTTTTTTTTGATTGAGTTATATAACATTGGTTTATAACATTGCATTTGATTTAGAGGTGTGAGATCACGCCCTTGAGTTGTATGTTACTATACCAGTCAAGCCTTTAGATGACCAAAGCCCTAGGTGATACCTTGACTGCAACTTATGAGACATCTTAAGCCAGAATCAATTAATTAAGCTCTTTTCAGCTCCCTGACTCTTAGAAAGTATAGTAAATAATAGATGTCATTTTATCTTTTTAAAAAAAAGTCAGGTAATAAATTTTATTCACTTTAAAAAAAGAAAATTCCAAGTTCTCTGAGTTTCTCCTTTTAACTTCAAAAAATTTGATACTATTTTATGAAATGCTCAAAATCTATACAGTCCAACAGACAACATTAGCATATAGCAATACTCAGTCTATGCTGATATTTTGAAATGCCATTAATCAACAATAGGACACAATATTAAGAGCTAAAGAAGAATTGATATGATTATAGACATTTTTTACTGGAGCTAGCCAATCTCTCTCGTGTAAGTCAAACGTACCAGAACTAAATTCAGTGAAAGTAGAGATCAAGAAACCATAAAATCAAGGACTTGAATGCATTGAATTGAGTAGGAAATAGATGCATGACTGAAGAGTTACACTATTTTAATACATTCAGTGTTTCACAAAGTCCCATATATATAAGTTAATTTTACTGAATAAAAATTGCTATATTGGGTCAAATAAAATCAGTTTCCATAGTAAAAATCAAAGCATTAGGGCCCTCATGTTGAAAATAGCTTTTTGAATATTAACCAAGAAGTAAAATTTTTTATGTTAATGATCTATAGTTACTAATGGAAGTATCTTAAAATCTTCAGGTATAGAAGGGCAAAGGAAATGGTTTAAAACTTTCTTACAGGATTTTTATTAGATGTATCTCTAAAAAAAATTGTAGTATTTTTTCTCAATTGGTACATTATATTAAGTGTATTAAATTTTTTCTCAAATAACTAGAATTCTCTAAAGAAAATATATACAGGTGTATCCTATAATGAGTAAGCCACATAAAAATAATTTCAATTTTGATCTACTCTGACATTTAGTCTTTACTTATAAATGTTTGATAAAAATTAGTTTTACATTTCCTGAAATAGCCTATGTTATAGATATAACCCATGGTTTTTAAAAGTTTTTCTTCATAGCATTTGATGATCTCTGTAACAATATTTAACACTTAAAATTTTTATAATTAGCTTTATGGTATTAATGAATACTGTTTTCCAAAAGATAATCAAATTTACATTATACTACTGAAATTCTCATAAGCAGTTATACCATATGAATATTTTAATCATTACATTTAATAATAACTAAATAAGGAAACACTGTTGAGAGTCTACATTCTAGCATCTATTGACTGAAAAACATTTTGAACACCTTATTTTAAGAGAACTTTGCCCATAATACTTTTTTATTCTAAAGAAAAATTATTTCTACAATTTTTTCTTAGTCTTGAATAAAGAAAAATGAAGACAATTTACATTCCTCTGGGGAATCCACTGTGTGACCACAATCTAAACATATAAACTTTCTCATTATAATTTGACTCTTTGCTTTAGGGTGTAGGCAAACATTATCATTTCTTCTTCCTTTCATTGGTGCCTTGGGTACTTATAAATTTCACAACTTAAAGAAGCAACTTCTCTTTAGGCAACAAAATAGTCACTTAATATAGCTAATCCTCTCTGTTTTTTGGTATATACCATTAAAGAGGGCAGGCTATAAAACAGAGATTAAACTACAGTATAAAATCAACTGCTACTTTGCATTCCATTCTGGTAAAGGCTTGGTGGGAACAGTGATGTTTCATTCTTTTGAGTTGAATGAACATTTACTGAGCACTTACTAAGTGCAATGTGCTCTCCTGGAAACTGGCACATGATCTATACTTACAAAGAGGTAAAACTGAAATACAGGGATGGTTAGGTACATAATAATAAAAGAAACCAAGTGAAAGAATGAAGGATGGTTATAACCCAATTGTGAATTCAAAGACCCCAGCGTGTTCATACACAGGAGAATCAGAAAAGTCTTTGTGAAAGATGTAGTTTGAATTATGATTAACATGAAGTTAATTTTTTAAGTTGAAATTTATGAAATTATTGTTGATAACTTTTTTTTGCCTGTAAATATGGCATTCTTAAAATTTTTCATCCTAATGTTAAACAGGAAGGAAGAAAGAGAATTGGTACAAAGGATATGATGATATGGGTAAAGATAACTAAGATATATAGCATAGGTTTTACAGAGAGCTGAGATAATAATTCCTTTGACTTGGCTTGGGCAGTCTGCCTAGAAAGGAACACTTACAAGGAAATATTAGACAAGGACTTGGGATCTATATCTGTGAGTTCATTCCTCTTCAACTTCTTGTTAAGGTAAGGGTATTTTTCAAAGTTACCAAATTATTTGGAGATTATTAGCAAGACCAGAGTAGGTTTATGTACCTCACTTTACAAAGCTTTATCTCTTTTCTCTTTTGCTAGTCCTCTGTGGAAATATTTGATTTTTTCACTTGGAAAAAATGCCACATTTTTATGCCCTTTTCCCTTGATATTCAATTTTTCAATTTAAAACTAGTTTTCTTTAAAATATCATAAGAGCCCAGACTTTAAAATAAAAATAATAGATTTAGGCCCTTTTGTCTCCTTGGTAACTTATAAAAGGAAATGATTTCAAAGGACAACAGATGCAAAACATTTTACAATAAAATTTATAGCTTAAATTCTTCATTTTTCTCCCTAGTTTCTAATCCTGCCACCTTAATCTTGACCATCATTACTTTATAACACAGTTTAGTAAGCTCGCAACTGGTAAACTACCTCCAGTGTCCTAATATTCTAAAACTTCCATCTTTTCACCTCCATGGTCAAAAATCATCAGTAGCCCTTCAGTTGGCAGAGGATAAATTTTAAATTCCATAAAAAGCAACTCAAGGGCCCTCTACTACCTGCCCTTGACCTGCTTTCTAACACCCTTTTTTTTAATACCCCTCCTTTCTCCATTGCCTCTACACACTCTTAGGTTTCCCACAGCACCTCTAAGATTCTCCACTTTTTCCATTTCACTCTATGTCCCTTTCTTCAACTCTGCATAGCATCATTCCCACATATTTCAAAGCCCTCTGAAGTGACACCATCTTCCTTCTTAGAACATTCACTTATTGCATTGCTCGTATTTATCTCCTATCATAACACTACCGACTGTAATAATAGACCACATTTTGCCTGGTAGCAAAGTTACTTCTGTTTGCATCTTATTTCCTCTATTGGGCTAAAAACTGTGGAACAGGACCTGTTGTCCACACTGACTCCAAGTCTTTTTATCCTTAAGAAGTACTTATATGTTGTTACTGACTTTGCATCTGTCGGAAAATAAAAATAGACTTTATATCTCTCTACACTAAGTACTTTTCCCTCCAATTATCTAAAGAGATTTTAATTCTTAAAAGTATAAATTATATCAAATGAGGAGGTCAGTATGCCTTCTTTAAGTGAGGAACATAACACTTTCACTGTTTTTCTGTAGTAAATAGTATGCAGTGAACTAAAGAAATAGTTGAATTAGAAATCCTCTGCTTCAAAGAACACTTTTTCCAATTGTTTACAATGAGTTCCTGGATATTAATTTGAAAAGATGCCCATTATTTGCCAAATTTTCTCTGAAATCAAATATAAGGTTACATAAGCCACTTAAAAATATCACAGTTTATCAGGTCTGGAAGAACTACTAAGGTCTCTATCAAAGTAAACATATTTATTTCCCTTGTATCTGTGTCCTTCTGTGCCAAGGTTTGTATTCTTAAATCTGTAATAATACAGATGCTTGGCACAGAGTATTGGGTACCCCACAAATAAATAAATGGCTGGTAAATCATCCAACCCTACTATGTAGACTTCAGCCTTAATATATAAGAAAAACAAATCACTTTACTCACAAATGAGTAAATATCCTTTACTCACAAATGAGAAAATAAAATCACTAGTTTTTTCCCTTCTTTTTGCTCATAAGTTTTTAAAGTATTCTAAATCCTAATTTAAAATGTTATTTGTTGTACTCCTGGAAAGAACTGATTCTTTGATTGTTTGAAGTATCTTCTACTTTATTTATTATCATGGGCCCTTTTAAGAACTGTCATTTAATCTGCATGATAACGCAAATTATAGTTGATGGAAGTAGTGCATAAATTTAAAATCAGTGGGGTAAAAATGACATGGTAAATATCTAACTCATCCTGAGTAGATCTTCAAACCCAAAAAGAGTTCTATCATCAAGAGAGTCAAAAATTTCTCTTTTGTCCATGTGAAACTTTTACTGTGTTTAATAAATTCCATTAGAAGTTTCTATGCATTGGGTTCTTCTTAGAGGCAAATAATCTCTCTTAGATATTAAGTCCCCCCATTCTACTTAATTGCTACTTTTCTTAGCATTATTATGACTGTTAATCTTGTAGTTATTTGAGCACATATTTCTCTTATACTGGAATGCGAAATTTCTGATTGATATTTACATGCTCCCACAGTGACTTATATAGAGAGGGAACTCAATACATTTTTATTGAATTAATGATTAACAATAAGTACCAATGGTAATATGTTATTGGCTTTTCCTGTCAAAGTGAAAATAATGGTTTTTACTTCACTGTGGACACAAGGGACTCAACTCAATACACAGCATAAATGAATTTTTGTAGAAAAATTCATTTTCTAACAGGCTATTTGTATATATAACTGAGTCTCTCAAAATATCGACTTTTTAGTGCAACCTTGACTTCATCTATTTAAGGTTTCTCCAGCTGAATATGTGTTATCAGATTTCATAAACCCAAATGTGCATAACAAAAGTGATGCCAGCCTGGACCATTCAATCATGTATGTTAATGATTTTAATGACAAGCTAATGATGAGGCCTGGGATGGATGGCCGAAGAGAATAAGTGTCCAGGCTCTGTGTACAGAACATTTCAATGATGGCCCTTCCCTTTTGAAATGTACTTTTCTGTGTTGATCCACAAATGATTTGAGATAAAACTTGGACTTTTGGCTTAGTGCTTATTGTTTAGAATTGTGTAGTAAATAATTTGAATAGAATAATATGTTGCATTACTTAGTTCCTTTTATTACTTTAAATGTACTATCAAGGAAGTATTACAAGCCATTACTTTAATAACCCAAATGCTGGTATCTGATATGTGGAGCACATATATCTTTGTTTTATGATTTTTCTGATATAGTCATAAAAAAATCTCACTCTGGGCGAGAAACTAAAGTATTTTTAGAACAAATTAAGTTCAAACAATGTTTAAAAATTAATTCATGTATTTATGCCACACCTTTTTCCAAAAGGTTTATAAGCTATAATAAGGACCACATCAAACATTTATTAACCACTTACAATTCAGGCACTATTCCATATGGCTTACATATATTATAAAATGATTTAATCCTCATGACAACAGTATAAAGTAGCAAACAGAGGTTTCAGGCATGTTGCATAACTTCCTGAAGATCACACAGCTAGGAAGTAAAAGAGCCAGGATTCAAACCCAAGCATTTTATCCTCAAAGTCCACTATATTCCTAAACACTGTATTGTAAACCACTGCTGTATGATGATAGATTGTAAATGAGGTGCCTAAAACTATTCAGGATTACTTTATGATACACTTACAAGTTAATCAAAATACTAAGTACATAAAATTTATTGTGTTAAATGACACACTGGTAATTAAAAACCTTCAATGACTCCACTGGAGAAGAGGATACATAAGGAAGAATTACAAGCCCTGAAAAGAGAGGAGATGCTCTTTGATTTCAGGATTCAAAGATTCTGTCATTTTTGAGCATCAGAATAATCAACAAAGCATGCTTTGGAAGTTCAAAGTAGGAAGTCAGTACAAGCTGAACTAGTCAAAGACTTCAGAAGTAGCTATCAGTCGGTCCCTAAGTAGTAGACAGTAGACAGGATATTCATAGTTATAATACAGAGCAGAAGGGAATCCAGGTTCTGTATACACAAACAGGGCTGTGGCAGGAAACACAGACTAAGTCAGCATGAAAAATGGCTTGGAGCTTGAACTTCTAAGGATGCTATTTTGAGTCTGAAATGGAAGTTTTTATTTAGACATATCGCTGTTCATAGGTAGGCTGAGACCGACCTGTTGAGAATGATTGAAGAATTTGGGCTTAATTCAATCTCATCCTTGTGTCTCAGTTAAGATTTTCGTACAAGGCAATGATATAATGAAATAAATAGTCATTGCATATTAAATTCTTTGAGAATGCAACAGACTATTACTTTGTCATTATCCTTTAAAAAAGTGTCCCTCTTTAAATAATGTTTTAAAAATATGTTTTGCTTGTTATTCCTCTTGATCTAGAGCTTGAGACTTTCCACAGGTTCTTCTTTTTTTTTAATATTTATTTATTTATTTATACAAGCACTGGGTACAGTCAGAAGCACGGGAGGGTGAGAGAATTCACCAGAGCCAGAGCGGGGAGCAGAGCAGGCAGAAGGACCGAAGTACACTGCTGAGGGGAGCAGCGGGCGGCAGGAGAGGCTCGCGCGCCATATGGGACCCTCCTCCGGTGGCTGGCGCCGCAGAGGCCTCAGACAGCTTTGCAACCCAGCGCTCAACCGCTGCGCTACCGGGGAGGCCCTTTCCACGGGTTCTTTAATCAAGTAAAATCCAACCCAAAAATGTAAAGACAAATGAATCAGATACAGATGACACTGCATGCTTTAGATGAGGGAACAGTAGAAATAGAACAGAAGTTTAGAAAACATGTCATAGCAGGGGACCTTGATAATCTCTTGAATGCTCAGAGACTATTAAGCATATCAACTACACAAGAGGTCAAACCTCTATACAAGATTATGGGATGACCAAAATAATGTTACTTGATTTCAGGGTAATCCCACAGAAGATTGCTACATAACTAGGTATATCTTGGCAGTAAGTCAGTATCTATTTAGAAAATATTCAGCAATCTCAGCTTGAAAGTTTTGAACAGTCACATCATTTATGAGACCTAATTAGAGAAAGGTGCTATTAAATTAACCTTAGGAGTTTATTCTAATTATTTCCAGTACTTAGAGTTTAGCATTCACTAAAATGTTCTGAATCCCAGATTGAACCCAGAAAATCAAAAATTATAAATTCAACTTATAATGATTATTAAATCAAAACATCATTTTTAAATAACAGTCATTAAATGAATGTGAAATTTCACAAGTAGTCTTATTAGGAGATTTCATTTGTATATTTTAGAAGGTACTTTGGGAATATGAACATTCGGTTTAATAAGTGTTTAAAATTCTGGACATGTCTACATGATACCATAATAACTAGTAGGTTCATCAGTCATCTTTTCAAATTCATGTCTAATTCAATGAAACATTTAGACAAAGTAGTTGTTCAATTCAACTGATAAGTATTTAAAATTGAAATATGTGGTATTATTTTTGAAATGATCCTTACAGAAAGCTTTTATGATTTCAGGCATTTGCAATTGTGAAATCATCAATGGGCACCCACAAAGACACACATAAATGCTTAGATGTAAATTACACCCCCTCCCCCGCCATGGCCTCCATGGTACACATTTTCCTAACTTTCTAACCAAATATGTACTTTTTTATTAGGATCCAATAGTTTATTTATCACATAAGACAGTGTCTACAAATTACTCTTATGCATATATTGAAGTCCTACTTTCTAATTTATGTTATTCTTTAATAAATAACTTTAGCTGTTTGGGGAACTACAATTTTAAGTTCTCAATTTTAAATTCTCAATTTTAAATTATCAGGACAATAAACAGTACCTTAAAGTTCTAAAACTGCAGTGATGTTCTTTATATCAATGGTATAGTGCTATGGATTTAACACAACTTTTTATGTACACAAAGTGTAGGCACAATAACTTCTGCTTTATTAAATATCAGTGACAAACTCTCTTCTTGGCTTTTTATTTGTATTGGCTACAACATAATTTCATGATTTACCCCACAGAGTGCAATAATGGCCTTATAATGGCCACTTCCCCTAGACTCTAACCTACCCCTAGGGAGTAAACTATACTGAGAACTGAGAATTAGAGCTGATAGTAGCTTGATACAGTAGAAACATTTGGGAAATTTCAGTGTTCTCTGCCCATGCATGCAAAATGTGAGAACAGTTACAGGAATCATCAGC